>NW_017534630.1:859943-1021735 GCF_001853355.1 Bactrocera latifrons
CATTTTAGTACCTAATATAATGATTAATCCATGATTTGATATTCCTTTTAAATCTTAGTAAGGAGCATATTAAATTATTTATGAGAACTATAAAAAGAGTTGTGCTACAAGACAATGCTATATGTAATTAAAGAAATTTTAAGCCTGTTAATCAAATATTAAAGGAACTAAATTTGATAGCGTGTGTATCTGCAGAGAGCTGTATTCGATTCATCATAGCGGCGAATGGAGCAAGCAATGAGTTACATACATATAATATTAATGGAACTTAAGGTACTTACAAATTCGTAAAGAATCTGACAGGAGAATGAAATGGTTGAGCATGAACGCCAAAGATATTCTTCTTCGAAGAAATATTATAAGATTTTAATTTGCAAAATTTCTACTGACTATCTTTTGTAAGAATAAAAGACAAATATGTATTCTTCGTTGCCGAAAACCTCTTTCAACTTTGATAGTCTTACTAAAAAGAAAGTTTTGTTGTTTGTTTATCATCCGTATTGTGTGCCAGAAAAGTACGAATATAGAAGTTTTGGCGTTTATACTTCACCGTCGTCAATATTATTTTATCCGTGAATAATGTGTCATATAAGTACTCGTATGTACATGGCTTTAACTTAAATATCGAATCTTATGACAAATATCAAGATTTTGAATACGTTATCTTAAATTAAGGCAATAATTTGTCAAAATGATATAGAAATCTCATAAAGACTCTCTCAACACGTGAGTTTAGGCCAACTACAACAGACTATTAGTTTCGTATGATAACTTTATTGAAGGTAGAAATTCAGGTGCCACTTTCTATGGGCCGGCCACTAACAAGAAACAATTTTTGATACTAATTTTAAATTTAATTATGGGGCTTCAGAGTTCTTTAATTGTCCTCAAAGATGTCTAAATACTTAGGCATACCTATCGTTAATGAATTTTATTAATTTTAAAAATTTCGATTACTGTGACATACATTATTTTTCTTGAGTACAGCCGATATATATGTTGAGATCCTCTGCTATCTCTCTGATTTCAACGGGAAGATTTACAACACTTTTCTTTAACTGTTTCGATGTTGTCATCATTAAAAGAGGTGCATGCACGACTCGCATAAGTTTTTGATGATTTCACGGCCTGTCCTGAATGCTTTCCTCCACTAAAATCATTGTGCTCGTGATACATTAGGCTCCCCAAAACACTTCTGCAACATTTTTGTAGTCGTTATACTCTAATTTTCAAGTAATTACGTTTTTCTCTTATTTTCCATGGTTGACACCTATGTCTAGTATATACTACTTGTATGTATGTGTGGTGCGATATCTGCGCTTAAGACTAATGAACACATTTTTTGAGATGAAAAGAACGTATTAAAATTTTCAGATTGATAGCTCAAATGTGTTAGACTAGTTCGTTTATACAGACAGACGGATATGGCAAAATCGGGTCAGACTTTAAACATAGACGGACCAGCAGTCGGTCATAGCTAAATCGACTCAGCTCGTCAAGCAGATCATTTAGTTATATATACTATGGGGTCAATTGGTAATGAGATCACCGAAACAATCACTTTACTCGAATTAGTTTATGAGTTCTTTCGTAAAGTATTTGAAAGACGTTGATTATGCCTAGGTTTCTAATAACGAAACTTCATGTATCATTAATACTTTTGCGATTTGAAGATATTTTATTCGATTTAAGACTGTTCAATATCACTTTAAGCGCATCCTTCATTTCCATAACAATACCAAAATCAATTAAATGAAGTTAAATAAATATTTACCTTAGTAAGGAAATTATATTTGCATACATATATACATATTCACATTTAAACAATTATACGAAAAACTTTCATATTCCTCCTATAAAATTTCCAACATGGCTTATTGAAAGCGCCAAGTGAGCGTCGGCAATTTGTCATGTCGATTGCCCAAATTAAAATACTCATAAAAAAATGTATGATGCTGCCACGCCAGTTAAGCGAAGACTACAAATGTATGTACCTCACATTAACCCCCAGCAATAGCGGCGGAAATCGAAGAAATGTGTGTGTCACAGAGCGTTTTGTAGAAAACGCTACCAAAAAGCAACATTGCACTCGCGCGTCACTGAATTATGGCCGCAAGAAATATTCCTCGCACTGCAATCAAATAAATGCACTTGCGTTCTTTGCGCATAAGTTGCTGGTAGTCATGTATTTGTTGCATATACATATATGCACATTGAGATACATACCTCATATATACACCATATGTATGTATGTATGTGAGTGTGAGTATGCCTTTTGGTATTTGCAGCTAATATAGCAGAAAGCTTGTAAATCACTGCTGCAGGGAACATTACTACAAGCATTTCGTACTGCTTTGTTGTTATGGCCGGACATCTAGCTGTAGGCAACATGTTGCATCAACCTTATTAAAATTCAAGCCTATTCAGACTCTTGAAGACATTCCCCTTTACTGCATACTATTTGACTTAAGCGCAAAAAAAAAAATTGATTATTAAGGTTTTTTATATTCTAATTTCAAATTAGAAGTAGTACAGTATCGGATTCTTCTCATTACTAAACTCTAATACGGAACCGTTAGTGGAATTTTAAGGAGGGAGGGATGAAGCGTGTCATTGGTAAATTGATAAAAGAGATCCCTGATTAATAGCTGAGTACCATATATTTGTGAAACGCATGACTGGTGACGAGACGTGGATTTATGAATATAACGAAACGAGAGTCATCTCTTAGTTCTATATTAGCCAGATTTGGCTTCCTATTATTATATTCCGGTTTTGAAACTAAAAACTTAGTCTATTGAAGCAAAAATTCGTTATTTGAAGGCACTCCGGGCTATTCCAATCGAAATTTATTATAAGTGTATTGAAAATTTCAATCATTATTGCCATTCTTGTATTAATTGTTCCAAAAAGCTTCTTTTGTTTAATAATAAAGCTATGTACAGTTTTTCTGACATTAATCAAATGATTGAATGATCATACCAACGAAACTATTGTGGTCAAAACTTAATCATGGCTCCTTATGACTTACTTGAACTTCACGAGACAGTTGTGGTTTGCTTAAAACGGGTGATCTAAGTAAAAGTACTTTTGTAATAGCCTTTTTTTGACAGACCACGCGGGAGTTATGTCAAGCTGTTATGTTATTTTTGTTCAATTCAAGAAAGTCTAAATTTGTAATTCCAAAGAGTACGCTTTACCGTTACTACAATTTTCTCAAAGTACTATATAATTATTTATAGGATAAAAAAATCTACCGCATACTTATCTCATGGAGATTTGGCCACCGTCGCATTGTTCATGGGTACATTGTAGGGAAGGTCTGTCCGTATTTAAACCGCTTTAATGTCTTGCCTTTGACTTAAAAAGAACTGTTTGCCTGACTGGTGTAATCTGAAACGAAATGCTTTTCGCTTTAGGCTGTGTTCTCAGATTTCCTGTTCGTCGGGAGAAGAAAGCCTTACTCTAAACAGCTTTAAAAATCCAGCTGGACAAATGTTCTCAATATTATTATTATTATTATTATTTTTTTTTTTTGTGATAAACACACAATTAAATTTTTTATACTTATAGACACTCTTTGTTTTCTCCCAAAATTATTTCGATAGTAAGATTTTGGGTGCGATGCCTGTGAAATGATGATGAAGTCGAATATTTCAGGATCAAAAATACCAAAATATCTCTGCTTCTAAGTGATTTGCGCTTATTGAAGCTTTCGTCAAATGAAAGCTTTTTCTTTTAACACAAGTTGGAGAAATTGGAAGTAAAAGCTACATCTGGAATTTTAGCTGCATGCGTATGGTTATCCATTTTTCCCAAACAGTTTTCAAAAATCAAATAACTTATTGACAAACCAATAACATTTTAGTTTTACCAGATTTTATTTCAAATCGCTTTTATTTACTTATTTTATTTTTTATTTTTTTTTTTTTTTGACGGAACTCCCAAAACATCCATTGAATACATATTTTACAGTTTTCATTACTTTTTTCGTTGCTGGTTCAATGTTTTTTGTTTTTTTCTTTTCATTGTGTAAATTTGAATTTAGTTTTTATTTTTTTTTTTTTTTTGGTTTTGTGGTTCTAAAACTCGTTGTTGCTGTTGACATTCATGGTTCATTGGTTTTCTTGTTTTATTTATAAGCTGCGCTTATTTTGTTTAGTTGCCATTTGTTTATAAAACAATTGTTGTGTTTTTGTTTTTTTTTTGTTGTTATAATTCGAGGTTGAAATTGAATTACTTGATTTTCTATTTAATTTTTGTAAGTTGACTTTGTTTTTGTGGTTTTATTTGAAATTGGTGGAGTCAAGTATGTTTTCATTAAAGAACGTGTAGTTTATAGCTTAAATTACCAAAAAAAGTATTTTTATAGGAAACCTTTGTATCAATAACGGCATATCCTTGCGATTTAGGAGTGTGTGTGTGTTGTAGTAAATGTGTACTTACACGAGTATTTACTTCATTCATATGTATATATTTCCTCTAAGTGTATTGGCATATACATACATATTGCGTAATATGATAGTATTTTGAATAATAATAATTATAATAATAATAAATTTTCACGAACAATTGAACAATGGATAATATTTTTTTCACATAACAACATTAACATTTGAATAGAAAAACAAATAATTTAACAATAAATTTGGAGACTTTCTTGAAAAAAACATATTTTTTTGGCTACGTAAATGTATAAGTATGTATTAAAATGCATATACGTAAATATATATACGCGTTGTTGTTGTAAAACTTAGTTTAAACTTAGTAGACTTTCTTTCTTGTTTGGTTCAATTACGACGAGCATTGCAAAAAATCGGATTTATATTTAATTTAACTTTAACTTGAATAGTATATATATAATTTTTTATCATAAATATATTTAACAATAATTGTTTAGAAACTTGTTACTCCGCGTCATAGTTGCACATCGCATGACGCACAACCCAGTAAGACGCAGTTGATAAAATATTTTTTAATAATTTTTGATAATTTGTAAAATAAAAACAATAAAAATGTTTGTATTTATAATGCATGCATGTTACTTTTATTTATGTTCATGACTTATGTGTTGGGTGTTGAGTCACAAGCCCTTGACTTGGTATGCAATGTGTACATACAAAAGTGGTTTGATAGTTGCACGAAAAGGGACGAAAACATTAATGTATTTAACAATTTTCTCTATAACATAAGGGCAAAACAGTTAAGTTGTATTATATATATATGTACTTTTTTTATTTAACAATAACTTAATGGACTTTACTTTTAATGGTTGCTTTTCTTTTGTTGATTTAAATATATATATGTGTTTTAAATATTTTAACAAAAATTATAACAAAGTTTAAAAATAATTCTGTTTGACGAGCCTGTGTTTGTGTGTGAGTGTTTTTCCATTGTTGTTGGCATTTTTGGTTTTTGTAAAATACTACATATTCCGTAGGTAAAGATTTGCGGCCATATAAATGGTGCAGCGCCTGCGTAGTATTTACCGCTTACTCGCCGGTCATGACCTCCATGAATTCTAAGCAAAAGAAGAAATTAAAATTTTTAATAAATTTTCTACTAATTATGCAAGGAAAAACTATAAATTTTCATTGGTTTTGGTTTTGAACTCACCATCGAAATCAACCGTTCCTGAGCCATCAGAATCGATTTCCTCAATCATCATGTCCAAATCGTCATTGGTCAATTTATCGTCCAATTCACGCAGAATCTCGCGCAGCACACCGGTGGTGATGTAACCGTTACCCTCCTTATCGTATAAACGGAATGCCTCTTTCAGTTCGGCTTGCATCGCTTCGGCGTCCTCCTCAACGAGGAAACGCGCCGCCAATGTGGTGAATTCTTCGAACTCAATTTGCCCCGAACCATCCTCATCGACTTCGGCGATAATTTCGGCCAACATAGCATCGTCCAATTGATGACCCAACATGCTTAGAATGGTGCCCACCATGGTGGTGTTGATGTAGCCATTCTTTTCGGCATCGAATGCGTTGAAAGCATTACGCAAGACTGTGGGAAGATATTGGAGGTAGTTTTAGTAAAGTTTAGGAAAGCCAGGACTGCGGGGGAAGGACTGAGAGATGAAATGTGATTTGTTTTGAAATTAAGTTCAAGTCTTAAGACCCTTACTTAATGGGTGCTTTGCATACATTTGTCTATTTATGACATTATATAATTGTATATGTATGTGGCTTCGGGAATCAAGAAACACCAGTGAGCAATTTTTTATCATTGTTGGAGCGCCTAAACAGTCTCTGTCGATTTTGGAAATATACGAAGATATGCGCCGCGCTGTAGATGGTTAGGTAGTAAAATTATAAATTTTGGGTAAGCCTCACGGAAAGAATATTTTTTCTCAAAAATATATGACAGACATATACTTTGATTCTGACAGCTGTTTTGACAGTTCTGTTAAGGGGGTCCTAAATTTTCAAGTTGATCCGAGTATTAATTTCAGAAATACAGCCTTGATAACTTATGCACACGAGACTAGCTAGGTAACAGTTTAAGTGTCGCCGAAGGCCCTGAACATTAGCTAAATAATGCTGTCTCATTGATTTTTTGTGGCGAGAATTGAAAGTTTAATGCTATGACATAAATTTGAAAGTACACTTTTGCTGGCTTTTAGGGTATCTATGTATACTTTTATGTATTAATATATGCAAATGAAAACCGCCAGACACGCAATGCCTAAACAAATAGTGCACCCATTGCATTAGCAACTAGTTAAGCATATCAAAAGCCGAACTACTTCTCGAAAACGGCTAGTATTTGAAGTAAATTTGTTTTTCTTCCAAGCAAACGCAGCATGCAGTCAGCAATAAACAGAGTACAAATACATTAATGTGTTCCTTTCCAATATTGGCTTGCTTATGCCTTTGTGAGAGAGCACTTTCGGTGGAGCTTTCATCATAAAATTTTTCTAATCACGTGCGTAGGCGTTTACTGACACATTTTGTGGCATGTGGCAAACGTCATGCGGTGCCGGTGATTGTTTACTGCCAACCCACCTCGTGCAAACTAGGCGGAAATATTGGGTATTGCAATGATCGCGTGTGTTGGCAGTTTTGTCAGCCGCTTTAAGATTATGCGCTACTTGTTTGCCATTATCGCGATTCAACAGCGCGGCGCCAGCGCACCAGCACAATATAAAAATGTTCGACAAACAAAAGAGTCGGGGCCATACGATATGTGGGCATTTGAAATTATGTTGTGTCTTTTGAAATTACTACACTGTTTTGAACAGGTGTTGATGTTTTGAAATGCCTTAAGTTGTGAATTAACGCAGAGGCGTATGAGTGGGGTGTAAAGTAGGTGTATGTATGGGCTTTGCAGCGATACAATGGCGATACTTACGCTCGATTTGGTCTTTGGAGAGTTCATCCTAAAATTAAAAGAAAAATATTTTATTAATTTTAGAACTAACTATGGCAATTAGATGGAAAAAACAGTTGCTTAAATAATAAATAAAATATGTATAAATCTATATTTTGATTGCTGAATTTAAACGTGGTCGTACAAGCCTCGACGACGATCCACGTGTAGGAGGTCCAAAAATCGCATCTACACCGGAAAACATGGCCAAACTGCAGAATATGGTTTTAGAAGATTGACTCAGAAAGATTTAGTAGAGGCTCTACACATCTCACTAGGTAGAGTGAGCTACATTTTAAGTGAACCGCATTCGCTAACAATGGAACAAAAACACATTCAAATGCGACTTTCTCAGCAACATTTGGAGCATTTTAAAATGGATGAAGTGGATTTTATGAGTGGCTTCATCACTATGGATGAGAATTGGTTCTTACACCAAGTTCCTGAATCAAAACAAGAGGCTAAACTAGTAAAACTAGTAAAACAAGTATTGCCTCTTGTTTTGATTCAGGACCTTGTAATTAATTGTGAATATTATTGCAACCATTTGTAACAAATTCGTGAAAAAATCCGGTTTGCAGAAGAAAAAATTCCTTTTTCATCAGAACAATGCACCGTGTCATAAGAGCATTTTGACAATTACTAAAATCCAAGATTTAAAGTTCGAATTGTTGGAGCATCCACCGTATTCACCAAATTTAGCCACCAGCGACTTCAATTTGTTTAAAAAAATGTATGCGTGGCAAGCGTTTTTCATCAAACGAAGAGGTCAAAACGGCTGTTGAAGGGCATTTTGCAGACCTTCCGGATTCTCACTTCAGTGATGGTATCCACAGATTATAGGTTGGTTGGATCGATTGTGTTATATTGTTCAGGGAGATTATACTAATATATATATATACTATATAAAGTGTATTTCGAATCATAAAATTATGGGTAAGGAACCCGACAAACGAACAAAACTTATTGAACAACGTGGTAGCTTAGGTTTCATAGGTATATTTATTGGTGAAACCGAAGTAAATATTTTTCTTATTCTTGACTTAAACTTTTAGACAAATGTTCCCTCTTTCCTCTTTACACGAATAAAAAATAGCACCTTGAAATTTCTTTGGAATATTGGGTTTTTTTAATTTAAAACATATAGCAACAAGTCTTTTCGCAAAACCTAAAAACAAATTGTGTAATATTTTTTTTTTTTTATTTTCAAATTAGTATTTCTTTACAATTAAGTCCGCATTATCACTTTAATCATCTCACATAGTATAAGGCCTTCATGATATTTAAAGTGTTTGCAGTCAGCCTCGTGGAAATCCTCTGAGGATATAGATCCCAGAACAATTCTGAGATACATGAAGACCTTAGCTTGACTCGCCCTCAAAAATCTAAATCGTTAGATGTCACCGCTGTCGAAATGTATCGATAAAAAAGTGAAGTAACGATATATAAATATTTTTGATAGGATATTGGATATACTTAAAACTTGTTCTCAAACTGTAGTTAAGATTTTATATTTAGTTTTTACTTTTTCAGTGCAATTTTATTCAGTTTTCCTTCCAAGAATATGAAATAATATTATAACTTTCGTCATCTCCATACAAGTAGTCGAAACTAAGTAAAACGCAATATTAAATATTGGGTAGTCGAAAAAATCTGTCCGTATTTTGTCAATAGATGTCGTTGCAGTAGTATATCTCGCAAGTCACCAATGAAATTTGTGAAGTTTACGGAGATGATGCTGTATCAGTTCGGCTTGCACAATAGTGGTTCGCTCGCTTCCGTTCTGGAAATTTCGAAATTTATATTTACACTCCAGTGGTCGACCGAACTGGTACATATTTGTTTATTTATTTATTATTATAAATATAAAAAAATTAGTTGACGTTTCATTAGAAATACGAAAAGACTTTTGTGACTACCCAATATATTCTTATTTCTTTTTTTTTTTCTACCTCCTATTCTATCGTACAATTTGAACCGCAAAACTTTGCAAATTTGCATACAACAGCCCATAAAAAATAATTTTTCAAAAAATTTCCCACCAAAACAAATTCTCAAAATAGGATGAGTACTTAAGTTTTAAAATATAATGATTATTACTGACAATTAATTCACAAAATTAGCAATTGGCCATTAACGAAATTTAATAGTTTACTGAGACGATTTTCATTTGAAATTTTTCCAAATCGTAGAAGGATTTCATTGAAAATACAAATTAATTTTGGTATGTTATTATGTAAGTTTTTATTAGTCGCCTTATAGATGTGATATTTTTCAATATTTTGTCACTTGTTTATATTGATCGTCGCAATATTTCGCTATATCCCGCCAGGATACTCACCATTGTGTTGCTGTCTTTCCAGTTAAATAAAAATCAAGCGTGTGAAGTCGTAGATAATTCACCAATAAGGATAACACGAGACGACACAAGGCGTGGCAACACGACACGGCACGACAAGACACACAACAACGACTACGACAGTGACAACTTGCTAAGGACAATGCAATAAATTGTGATTGCAAACTTATAGTATTGTGGCGCGGAGCGTGTTTGCGTTGGATGCGCGTACGTTTAGCAATGCGGCGCACCGATCGTTGGGCGTCTGTGGTTGGGTGTTATTTGCGGCGCTTTCTTTGGAACCAACTAAACGCTAAATCGCTAAATGCTATGCAAATTGATGTTGTTGGTGTGGAAGGCACACCAAGTAGCAGCAACAGCAGAAGAGCGATTGAAGTAGTTGTTGTAGCTGTTGCAAAATTAATATATAGCTGCTTTATAGAACCGCAGTTAGTGGTGGTGTTGGTAGTTGTTGCTGCCGCCAACGCGCTTACACCTGAACGCCAAAAACACACCGCCTCCGGCCGTTACGTTGGAAGACGCAATACATAATAACGTTAATAATTTGCGATTAATGACCGCTTGGCCCAGCCTAATGCCGCACAACCTCGCCCGCCATGGGCCAGGCTAAAGGCTGGCGATTGGCGGCTGGGAGCGAAATGTGTGAGGACGACACCACGACCACGACGACGACGACAACGATTACGACTGAGCAGGCCAAACCGCGGTAAATGGCACATTAGCAGTTGCAATAGGGCAGCGGCTGCAATGGACGCTGTCAACGCACTCTCAGAGGGCGCGCAGTATACTTGTATACATATGTATATTTTTGAAATGTATCGGCGAAGGAATGCATATTTCAGGGTATAGCAGACAGCTCTGCCACATATGAGTGGCACTCAGAATTTCTTTTGTGCCAAATAATGACATTTTTCGGAAATTTTATACCCAGCAAGGTATTTGAGGTTTATTAATTTTGTGAATGAAATGACTTTTAGAATTATTTAGTCCTTAAACCCAGCTTTCAAATATGGATGATATGAGTTTTAAGTGTCGTTTTGGACATTTTTCATATGTATGTGATGGTATGTGCTTTTTCATTGTATTTCGAATGAAAATATTGCTGCTGTTCAGACAAGTGTCGATTCCAAGACGTTCTTAAGAATTGGCACTGTTTCATGCCACAACATGAGGAATTTTGTGAAAAAGTTTGGGCCAGCAGCCGCTTAAATTTGTCAAAAAATGAAGCCATTGGACCACCGTAATAATTTTTTTTAAGAAAAGCATATTCTCCGTTGAGGCTCGCTATCCGTTAACTGAGTGGTGCATTAAATAAATAGAAGATACGAAGGAAATCATTGCAAAAAGTTGATCTTGAGAACATCTGGACGAATTTAAGCTTAAAAGAAGAATTTATTCTGTAGCTGTATGTATTATTCATTTTATAGGTTGCTATTATTACAGAAAGTCGATCCTCGTTCTGGAGAGTGACAGTGGAGCTACCATATTGATTATCTAATAGCAGCTGAGAAAAAAAGGAATTAAAATAGTAAATTCACTACCAAAAAATGGCCTGTTACATGTACCTCGATATTTATAGCAAAAAATGTTGCGTCATAGTCACATTTTTTCTTTTTAAACCAAAAAAAGGGCCCTGGGCTTGCTAAGTTTACCTCAGAAATCTTATATCTGTGAGGAGGCGCTTTCATTCTATAAAAATTATTAATTATTCGTACAACACGAATACTTTCAACCGCAATTGAAGTGGCAGCTCATCACAAACTTCGGCAATATCCAATAAATCACGCGTTGGGTAAAAGCATTTTCTTTTTTCACTCACCAATAGATCTTCCGTCTGAATTTTCGCCAATTCGACGCATCATTCGCGCCTTCGGAATCGCCTCGAGCCGCATTTATTTGCGCCATGTAAATGTCAAAACGAATTATACACATGTATGCAGATTTCCTCTGCTCATTCAACGCGCGCCGCAGAGTAAGCGCTTTTTGTTGCCCTAGCAATGCCCACCTAATATGTAATGGCAATATTTAGAAATTTATTGCCGCACCAGTGAGTTGACGCGTCGTGCCACATGCACTGATGTGTGCATATACATATCTACGAATATAAATATACATATATGCATATGTATGAATTAAAAATACATAAATGCATGCACCCACTTGAGCCCAGCAAGTGTTGGGGTGCGCTTGGTGTCGAATGCAGCATATGACGAAAATTGTTGCAACATGCCATTTCCTTAAGGTTTATATGTTTATATGCATATTCATATGCATATATGTATGTGTTTTGGTTGTATATACTTGCATTTATAAGATGCAAATTTAGCTTTCTTGGCTAGGATTTTAGAAAATATTTTCTACAGCATGATTTTTGGCGAACATGTGTACTTACAATGCTTTCTTAAATTTCTAAGCATTTTGCGCATGTAAATTTGTATAGTTATGTGTATGTGTGGATTTGCATCCTAATGCACGCCACATTGCATTTTTACCGCACATTAGCGACGCTGCTTGCATTTTGTGGACAATGGGAGGTGTCTTTAGCATATTGAAAATTGCATTGAAAATATATTTTTTTAAATTAATTAATCTTTTCAAAGTGTTTATTTTTAAAATTCGTCATATATATTTATGATATTTTTAAGTTGTGTCGCAATTTATAGTTGTTTCTTGTTCTTTGCTGTGGTTTGCCGACAAAAGCATTTAAATACATTTACCTGTGAAATTGCAAACAAGCACGCATACGACATACACACACATACCTACATTACATCTACATATATAAAAATTAAAAAAATTAAATAAAGTAAAATAAAATGCGTGCACTTTGTAGCTGCTCTTAATGGTCCCACGATTGAGGTGTTTAACAGCTGCATGCGGTCTTTGTGAAAATTGTCTTTACACACACACAAAAAAAAAAAAAAAAAAWAAAAAAAAAMWAAAWAMRAAAAAAWAAAAAAAAAAAAAAAAAAAWAAAAAAAAGTAYGWATWTTGTGAGAATATCTTGTTTGCATATTTACTGACGGCCGACAAAATTGCATTTTGAATTGAATTATTGCTGCTTTCTGCGGAAAACACTTATAAAGTGTCTAAGGCACCCTTCACCACATGGCCTCGAACCTTGGAAAATGCTACAACTATATTACGACAGCAACATCTATGTATATACAAATATTTTATCTTGTATGCCTACCAGAGTGTTTATTCGTACATATTCAACCACGTCTGCCACCGCTGATATAAAGAAAATGTGTAATATAGTATTTGTATGAATTTGCCAATAAAGTTCCCAAATTGGAATCAACAGGTATTTTGATGGCAAGAAAAGTGTATAGAAAAAAGTAAAACAGACAAAAATTTATATTCGGCTGAAATAAGAGAGAAAAATTATTAAGAAGTATCTTTTTTGAGAAACACAAAAACTGCGTGTGCACACAACTGCGTATTTCTCAAAAAAACATACTTCTTAATCATTTTTCTCTCTTATTTCAGCCGAATATAAATTTTTGTCTGTTTACTTTTTTCTATACACTTCTCTTGAACGATTCATTTGCATTATTGAAGGGTGAGCACATTTACATTGCTCCGAATTTTGAGTTTAATTGAGTCAATCCATTTACTTTTGACAAGCCTGGAGAAGAACCACTTTATGTTATTTGTTTTGTGCACTCACTTCAGTTCAGTGTATGTCTCTCGTAAAATTCTAAAGTTGAAAATTACAAGAAATTTAATTAATTTCGGGCGTTCAGTTTTGTTTAATTTTTTGTTTTTTTTTTAGCTTTCTATCTTTTGAAACCATTGCCTGACCGTTTCATAAAAAACTGCATGACATAAATACTCTACTATTTTACTATAGTCGATAGAGATCAACATCTTTCAATTTACCGTTTTTATACTCATTAGAAATAAAGGCATCATTTATGTAGACCATTTACGATTTCAAAACTGAAACTAAATAGTTTTTGCTAAACTGTTACTTATTGACTCAGGTTCTATTTAAATTAGTTTTCTCAACTTACTTATGGAAGTGCTTTTAGATTTTCAATTAGTCCCTAACAATTATAAAATTTTTAGTAGTAAGTTTTTACCTACACTATAATCAGCAGAAATTCTTTGGATTTGAAGCCACATCAAGTAGAACCGTCGGACTGATCTTTTGAAAGTTGCGCTTTAGCAGACGATAACAACTCAAAACAACAAGAATCATGATGTAGTTTTTCCCTCCTTACTGGAAACTTTTTCCGATATCATCAGCGGATAATACCATGCACGCTTCCACGTATGGATTCACCTTTTATTTCATTCGCCTTTGTACTTAATGTCTATTATTATTAAGCATGATATTTTTAGAAACCGAACTAAGTTACCTGTTAGACTTGAGAAACAGCACAAATGGTAAGAATTTTGCTTTCAAGGTGCTATATACTACTGAGGGCAAAATATATTAAAGCTTTTTAATCTGTGTCAAATATCACATCAAAATAATCTTTCTGAAGCACACAAAGTACATTCAGCGAATTTTACGATGAGTGAAGGTATTCACAAAAGGGCTTTCGATGATAATTGTTTGTAGCAAGCAAGTAATTTTATTGGTAAAAATTATTCAAAGAGGTTCGTTGGCGACGAACCATGTGCAGGACGGCTGCCAACATCAACTGATGATCAACACGTCTGTAAAATATCAGAATTTGTGCTTGAGTATCGACGATTAATAGTCAGAGAACTTACTGGAAAGGTAGAAATATCAGAAAGATCAGTGAAACCCTATTTGAAAGATAATTTTCGCCTAAGAGAAGTGAGAGCATGATTGGACCTAAAATCACTCAATCATAAAAACATCATCATGTTAATGTCTGTGAAACAATGCGTATTATTCCTGGCGATGAGTCTTGAATCTATGCTTACGATCCAGAAACAGACGATCAATCGGCCGAAGGTCGTGGCGAAGGTGAGCCGAAGCTGAAAAAACTATGTCAAAGCAATTCATATTGACAGTTTTGTTGGACTATCGAGGAGTGGTTCACTCAGATTTCCGATCGTATTCCCTGATTAAGCTTCGTGTGACTTCTGACTATTCAGCAAACTCAAACGACCGCTCCGGAGAAACCGGTTTGAGTCAATTGATCACATGAAACCTGAATCGCTACGCACCTTGAATGCTATTCCGGACATTGACTTTAAAAACTGTTTCGAGGATTGGAAAAAATTTTGATACAATTGTAATGCGGGCAAAGAAGATTGCTTCGAAATTGACGACATAGATTTTGAAGAATAAAAAAAAATTTAAAATTTTTAAAATTATGAACACAGTTTCACTATTTTTTCCTCATAATAGAAAGTGAGAGGACTTCAATGTAGTTTGATTTCAGTTTTAGTGAAACTTATTTTATTTATTTATAAATGTGAAAAAAAAAAATACAATTATTTTATTTACACGAGAAAAAGGAGCACTGGCTGCCAGGACCTTCGGCTCGTAGTGAAACTTAAAACTAAAGTAAATTAGACGCATACTCGTGCATACACTTCCAACAAAGTGAGTAAAGTTCTTGATTAGGATAAATAGTACATTTTCAGCTGCTTCCAAAACTTTTACGGCACTTTAACTAAATCCTGTGGACCAGAAAAAATCATTAGTTCTGAGGAGCTGCCTGGATTTTTTTTTATCATTTAGCAATTGGCAAGTTTCAAAAATATATTTGTAATTTCATCAACTAAATAATTGAATTCATGTGATATTAATAAAAATTATTGATATGGAAGAGATTTGGCTAAAAATTAACTTTTTAAGGAATTAATGCTCTCCCAGGGACCCGTAGGTCTACAATAAATGACTTTCTACTAAGTAAATAATAGCAATATGAGCAAATACTCGTCTGCAACCAGCGCTAAACTAAAGAAATATTTTGCCGTTACAAATTTCTCTTCGAAGATCATTTATTAAATTTCTAAAATATTATATAACTTTATACATATGTACATCTATTAATCTTTACCATTGTTGAGTTGCCCATTGTGTTGGTTTTGTTTTTCTTCTTTCTCTTCTATAAACGAAATAAAGCGTTACACTTGAAATGCACTTGTCAGGCACTAATTAGCTATCAAATGCAATGAACACACACACGCGCACGTAAACTGGAAACGAAAAACGCGTAAATGCAAGGAATGAAATGCGCCAACGCCCTCGCTTATACAAGTACTAACGGTAAGTAGTATTTATTTAGTATAAATCGCAATGAATCTTCTGAAGCGACGTTGGATTTGTCTTTCACTTGAGTCAGCGACAGGAGCAATGGCGCGTGTGATGGACGCTCGGTGTTTGGCGTGAATGAATTTGAATTCTTCCCGTTTTGACTCAGTGACAAAACTGAACTGGACGATGGAGGCATTGAGACAATTGTCCACGTCAAAGCACAGTTAGGCGCATACAAATACATGCATACACATGTGTCATATATACATATGTACATATTTGTTTAAGAAAAGCCGACAACAACAAATTCACCCACTAAATTCATGTTTAGACCGACAGTCACTAATGCCCCCTTCGTCTCCATATGCATATGAGTTCATGTGTGTGCATGGTTTTTTGCCATGCTGCCAGGTTGCCTGCTGGCCTGCTGCCTGGTGGCCGATGGCACTGCCCGCCGCTGATCGGATTGCCGCGTCTGACATTTGAAATGTTTTCTTTTGGAAATCTACTATAAATCTCATTAAAATATCGTTCATCTGGGCTAAGCTCCGACAATAACAACAGTAACAACACTAATAATTTGGCGATATAAATATTTCGAAAAAAAGCAAAAAATATAAACCCAAAGTGTTTACAACAGCAATAAAAATATTTAACGGAAGCTAGAAACCTCAAAATACAACAACAAATTTGTATGTAAGAAAAATAGATATAACATGTATATAACTGTAATATAATTCATTATTGGTACTTGACTGTATACCTAAATATACATACATATTTATTTGCATGTTTATGGAGGAAAGTAAAATATAACATACACGAGTAAATGCCTACGAGTATGTATCTATGAATAAGTTAAATACTTACATAGGTGCTGAAACATATAATTATAAATTTTAGTACTCATATCTTCGAAATTTTTAAAAATTGCCCAATTATTAAGCAATCTAACATCTGCTATGATTTATTTCATAAAACTAGGTCAAACATATTCTGACATCTTATGTATTATAGGTATTATATCCTATTTAAATAGGTCGATAAGTAGAAAATATGTGATGGTATGATTTCAGTGGGATACAAGTGTTCTAACAAGATTAGTAAATAAAGTCGAAACTATGCCTTGATCATAAAATAAATATAGGTTTGATTCTGAACTATTAGTAGTGTTCAATAAGTAAGGTAACTTTTTTATTTTTATGAAAATATTTTAATTTTTTCGCGTATTCATGATATTTTGTCAGAAAAATCTCCCTCGTATAAATTTACTAAATCGAAGCTTTTTCTTAACTCTAATTCTGGTAACCACTTGCGATCTTCCAGCGACGCCGTTTTTTTTACCGGCTTTTCTGGGCTCTTCCATGCAGATTCGTAGTGAGTTCTGTTTCCGACGTTACATATACCTTATTTACATATGTATACTTATATCTTTAGTTATGCTACAAATCGATGCTCATAAACTGTTATGCTGATCGAAAGTAATCACTTTGAACACATACTTCGGTAATTTTCTTTTCAATTTTACGTATTTTTATTTGCTTTAACATGTGAAATTCCAGTTAATATTGGGTAGTCGAAAAAAGTCTTTTCGTATTTCTAATCAAACTTCAAGTAATTGTTTTACATTTATAATGAACTTGAATTAACCAAATATGTATATACCATTTCGGTTGATCTCTTTTTGCTATTTTTCTGCTAGAGACATTATTCTGGTTTCTCGACGAAAAACAGCGAAAAGTAATTTTCGCAGGCATCTCTTGAAGCCCACTTTACTAAATTAAAGGAGTTCTGCATTGACCAAAACAAATTGTAGTACGATGGTGTAAAGTTAGAGCTATACGGTGGATGTGTCAAAACTTCCCAGCCAAACTGTTCTAATTTTTGCCGAGTCAACAAAAATGTGAGTGGTCTAGCGTTGCCCTGATGGAAGACGAAGCATTTCCTGATGATCAGTTCCTCCCTTTTTTTTTTTTGGATTACTTGCTACAATCTCATCAGTTGTTGTATTGATGTAGAATCAATCGTTCGACCATTCTAAACCAGCTCATAGTGGATGATTCCTTTCTAATACCACCGAACACTTAGCATAACCTTTCGAGGCATCAATCCCAGCTTTGCGAACATTTGTTGAGCTTCACCACGCTTAGGCCATGATCTTTTTCGCACATTATTGTCGTATTTGTTCCACTTTCGTCTCCGGTTACAATTCCGTTTAAGAAATGGTTCCATTTCATTTTGTTTCAGCAAAGAATCGCAGATGTTAATTCGGTTCATTAAATTTTTCGCAGACAGGTGCATCGTTCACATCGAAATTTCCAGAACGGAAGTGACCAACTATTGTTGTGCTACACGAATTGATACAGCATCGTGTCCGTAAACTTCAAAAATGTCATTGGTGGCTTGCGCGGTATTCTTTCCTTTTTTATAAAAAAATTTCAACACTTAGTGAATTTTTTCATTATTTTCAATAATTTTTTAATAGCTGTAACTTTTTTTCAACTTCCTCGCATTTAATGTTTTTTGATTAAATGAAGCGTAAGCGTTTGATTATCAATTTCATCCATTTCGCCAGAAGGCATGTCCCCCGAGATATTTAAATCACGGTCTGAGAGTTTGGAGTGGAATTGAGCGAGATTGACTTTGCTAAGTGTATGTAGTACAGAGGATTGCTAAGTGTTCACTCTGGGTCAAAAAGATTGCATAGTCGCCCAAGTTCTGGTTGTTGGCTGGAACCACTGCAGGTCACGTAGTGTCCATATATCCCCTGTTATAGAGCGAGGCAACAACGGTCTGGCGACTCGCTTAAAATCTGACGAAAGTGAGATTAGAGAGCTCTCTCTTGCGAGCAGAAAAAAATTATACTATAGTTTATGAAGTCATGAGCTAACCGCAGTGGTAGGCAGACAATCCTTAATTTTGAAGAAAACAAACGAGTAAAAGCTGCGCTGTCAAAACCTTAGTTTCACAGTCCACTGCTTAAGATAGAACAGGAAAATAATATTACAGTTCATACTTAAGTTATGCTTAATTACTGAAAATAGGATACTTAAGCATTGCTTAACAGCTGATTTTTGTTTTAAATTTTCAATTATTTGTCAGAAGAAAAATAATAAGAAATAAGAAATTGCTTTTCTTGTGAAAAAATATAGAATCGGATTGAGATTTCTATCAGTTCTAATAGGTGCTCCGATTCGCTTTCGTTGAAATTCGGGGTTCTTTTGTGGTTTTCATTCATTTTCGATATGACTTTCCTCGCATATTTATGTATTGTCTGTAATAATTTAAATATTTCAAACATATTTTTATGGATGACATTACGTTGCCATACATCATAATAAAGTTTTATAGAAACTAAGCACTGACTGTGAAACGCAAACGACTACTCAGTTCGCAATAATGCTTAGCTAAGATTATATTTGGGCACAACTTAAGTATGGACTGTGAACCTTTCATGCTCAAAGAATATTTAATACTACAGATTAAAAAGACCTAACTTTGATCATTTATTCTGGCTCTTATAAAACAGGAATAGAACTTCTCTACTTCAGATTCAGAACACATATATATATTGTTTAAAATTAGTTTTAGATTTTTTTTTTTTGTACTAAACGTTCCTACTCAGTCATTATTTGGTATAAACTTTCTTAAGATTACCGCAACGGCTGGCGCTGATTCTGAGAACTCGTGCTATATGTAAAATAATGAAAAGTGAATTTTTAGTTCATTAAGAATTTCTAGTAAAATTTAGGACAATATGTAAAACAGTTTGAATTGTGAACGACAAAATGGGTAGTATATATATATGTTTTAATGGCAATAATATTATAACAAAAAATGTAATTAGTGGAAGTTACTGTCGAAATTCAAAAGAATACGTGCGATAGTCTCGGCATCGTTCGATTTGAAAAATACGGTTTCGAGTAAGACATCATTAAGGTTTAACGTGGTGGAGTTGACTGGCCCGAACGCTTTGACTCTGCAGCGAAAATTCTTTTACTCCACTATTCTGGTTTTACAAGTAGAAGTCTAAGAGTATTTTAATAGTTAGCAAATCCAAAGCTAGTCCTCTAATAGCAGAATTGAATTAAATTCTGCCAAACTTTTCAACCAATTGACACATGCGACTATTACATTCATACATATCACTTGTGGCAGATGCAGTAATAATTCTAAAAGCACAACATGACAATTTATATCCCTTTAATCTTAACTATCACACAAATGCGATTATTATTGTTGTAAGTAGTTCTTATGGGCTTTGTCATTCCACAATAATAAATTAATTTATATGTATCATATTTTATGCTTAGTATTACCATAGCTCCATTAGCTGTGTGAAAATCTGTGACGAAGCATTTTTGTTATAATCGCTTGACAAGCGTTTATTTATTGCACATTTCCGTCATTTGAAAGATGAAAAATTTTAAATATATTTCAGCACCCACACATGCGAAAATGCTGTTGATTTAGTGGGTGACGATTCCCGCCGGCAAACAATTACACGAACTGTACGAGCACGGGAAAAGAGAAAAGAAACCCGAATGAATGAAAAGTACAAGTAGAATACCCCTTATCTTGTAATCCGAAAGATTTTAGGTTTTTGGTGCTAGATGAGTTGTTGGAAATGTGAATTGGAAGTGGCGGCGAGGACTCAAAAAAATTGTATCACAAGGTGAATTAAATTATTAATTCATATTGAAAGCGAACGCTAAGGCCTCGAGCTTTTGTGTTTGTGAGCTACTTGTGTTATCTAAACATGTTATAAATGATTAAAATCGTGGAATGAAGAAAAATATAGCCCAGAGTACAGAGCTTATGTTTTCTATGAAGAATTAGCGCTACTACAACCTAATTGGTTTTTTTTTTCTTATCGAGAGAACTTTGCGTCAATCATAGTACGTTTGACCAATAATATGGAATCTTGAAAGCTCTCTTAACAAAATTTATTAGAAACAAAGGAAAAATTTACAATGTGGTTGCAAACAAAAATCTCTCTTCTTCTTCATCTCATTTTCAGTTTTATTTTAACTCGTAGGCATTGCCAAGAACGCGTTTAACAAAACAATAGCAAAACGCAAGAAATGTCTTAAACAATGTGAAGGTATTTTGAAAAAGACTACAAACTCTGAACAACAGCTAGAAAACAAGAAACAACTGTCATGTACTTAGACTAGTATATAAGTACATATAAACTACTAGATCGTCTGAGCATAGCGCAGATAAGACTGCGTTGCAAATTAGAGGGCTTCTGCTGCCAAAAGTGCAATGTACACAGCAGATCAACAGTACATACAAACATACAACCAGTTTTGTTTTAAAATTAGCCAGACCAACGAACTGAAACAATAAATGCTTTAGCATGTGCATGTGCATTTTGCAATATATTGATTCCTCGTTTTTATGCATTTCTGGGTCTCTGGGTTACTGGGCATTCGTTAACGATCTCTGCCTCTGCCATCGGTCAAGTGCAAATTTAATTTTGAATTTTGAAAAATCGAAAATTTCTTTCACATACAAAACAATGGGTAACCTTTATAATATTTTCAAAATTAGTTGGTTTGGTGTTTGAACAATATTTAAAATTTCTATGTAGTCGCATAATGTTGTGTGGGTTTGCTTTACTGCCTAAAGTATGAAGCGAAAGCTACTAGAAATTTGTGCAGGCAATCAACTATATTTGCAAAAACGAAAAAAAATCATACATATAGGCATAGCATGACAGAATATTCTGCACTTTGGTAAATTCGTCAAGTGCTGACATTGAAATCAAACTTAAAATATTTAAACAATTTTCGTAAATATTAATTTATGTCAGTGAAATTTATACAAGCATAGACACAAGTGAAAAGCGCTAAGTCTAGAGATGTCGTGTCAGGTGCGCAGCGTTTGAGTTTAGCAATCACATAGTAAGTAAGCTCTAAGACTTATTTTTCTTGAAGCAACTGGTTGAGGAACCATAAGTCGAAAAAGTCTATTCGTATTTCTAACCAAACTTCAAATTATTTTTTTTATTTTTATTTATAATGAACTTTAATGAACCAAATACATATGTACCATTTTAGGCGACCACTTTTTCCCATTTTTCCGCTAGAGACATTATTCCATCAGTGTAAAAATTTTCTGGGACTTCTGAGTTCTGCATTGCTCGAAACAAATGCTATTCCGATGGTGTAAGGTCAGGCCTATATGGTCGATGCTTCAAAACTACCCAGCCAAGTTCGCCCCGGTTTTGCCGAGTCACCAAATATGTCTAGCGTTGTCCTGATGGAAGACGATACCGTTTCTGTTAAACAGTTCTGGACGTTTTTCCGATTGCTTGCTTTAATCTCATCAGTTGTTGACAGTAAAATGTGAAATCATTCGTCGACGAGACTAGAGCAGCTCATGCTGGATGATTCCTTTCTAATCCCACAAAACACTCACTTAAAGTGATTCAGCTGGTCACGCTCTACAATTTATATGCATATTTTATAAGATTTCCGAGGTTTCCATTTGGTTTACAAACTTCGTGGCGGACTTAATATACCCTGTTCAGTGTAAAAATAGTTCTTTGTCTCCCGTGACTACTTTCTGAACTACTCTTAAACTAATGTAGACACAAGAATATCACAGTGTCTCTATGCTGATAGAACTATTTGCAAAACGTGCTGACTTGCCAATTTGTTATTCTAAACGTTTAAGCATTTTCATACGTCAATATATTCTGCTCCTATATAAGTGTTTTTTATTTTTTTTTTAATTTTAATTTACTTTATCATTCTACTATTTTGCTGGATTGTCTCATTTGTGCTAGCGCAACGCCATTTTGAAAATAAACTTTTGACCACTTCACCGTTATGTATTCGAATTCGCAAACACTCTGCGGCGATTAATCAAAACGTTGACGGAATTTTCGAAATTCTATGAAAGTCACTAACGTGCAGCGAACTAAATTTACTTGAAACTAGTCGTAAATCAAACAGCATAAGTTAGAAGTAAACATATTTTTTATAAATTTTAAAAAGAAATTAAGAAAGTAGTGTTCTGCTCTGGAGCAGTATAGCTGCAGAGTCGCATACTTCTTTTAGAAAGTTAAGCTTAATTTTGATAGCTTTGCTGCTTGCAATCTGGAATTTATAATGATGTGAGTGGAAACATTAGCTGTATTTGCTTTATCTAATTTGTTACATTTTATTTGGAATGCTGTCGAATCCACCAAAATATAATTGTTAAGGGCAAAAACCCCCTGTGAAACTCGGGTTTTCACATCTTCGAAGTGTTTGCAGCCAGAAAAGTTGTTATTATTGGTGTTTCTAGTGACATATTTCACTTTTTCTCAAATTAAAAGCACCGATGATTTCGGCCAAGTTCTAAACCTTCATCTTGAATCTCTTTCCAACATATTTCTATAGGAAGATTTGGCAGCCGAGTGAAGTTAAATTGTTTTATCAAAATCCATAAGTGGATGAAATTCGCACATATATCACCAAAATATCCACATATCAATTATACTGTAATCCACCTCCAAAAGCATCTCATTTACGGTTTATTTCGTTCAGTCTGACCTCACTTGTATTCATGTGTTTATTTGCTCTGGTATGAAAAAGATATGATGCGTTGTATAAAAACAGACACGGTTAATTAACCGGAACGTGTAACCACATGTGTGTCTGTTGTTTTATCAGTGCTGTATTATTGTTTTATCAAAAGCCTCGCCAACAGTTGATAATTTTTATAAACAAATATCAAATATCTTTTAATTATTTTCACTTTCACGGTCGAGTAGCGATTACGCTTGCCTCAGTTGAAAATAAGCGCTACAGGTGGTCGGAATAGTAGCATTAATGCTGGAAATTTTAAAACTATAACTAAAAACCGAAAAGTAGTTACTTTAATATAAAAAACGTTTCACTATATTTCCAGTAACTATGACAAAAGTGAACTTATTAATAATAATGATTATTTGCGCTCTCAGCAGTTGCAGTGCGACCGAAAGACCAGGTTGGTTTTTTGGTAATCTTATAAAAACATTTACTGTTATTGTATTATCATATATTCAGCAAACTGCTTACAACCCCATCCACAAGGTCAAGGTCTTTGCGATATGCTCATCAGTGGTTTCTACTACAATGCCGATCAAAATGCGTGTGAGGAGTGGCAAGAGAGTGGTTGTAATGTTATCGGTGGTCACACATATGATTTACGCGAAGATTGTGTAAACGAATGTGTAAATTATAATTAAAAAGTGGTTATTATGATTATTTCACAACGGAACTTTGAAGTGTACAAAGCACAACTATGCAATATAATTAAATTTGGATAATAGCTTAATACTTTTTGGAAGGTTTAACTAAGTTAAAAAGGTGGAAGAACGTTAAGTATATGTGTCAAAAACATGCTTAATAGAAATAGCAACGATAATCCAATGAACCTTCTAGTTTTGTTTTGAAAAACGATTCTTATTATGTCCACAAGACACTCTCTTTATCGAACAACAAAAACACACAATAAAGCAATAAAATTTAGATAAATCTTTTCAAGTATATAGTACTCACTCCAACACCTGAGAATGGAATGGAATTGCATGGAAACAATTTCAGCAATTTTCTGTCAAACATGAAAATACTTCTCACTTATTCAGCGGAAGACTTACCTATATGAGTGCTATATGAGGAACAAAGACGCCTCAAATAAGTAAAAGTAATCATATGCATAAGTACTTGTGGCACGCGATGAAATTCACGCGACTCATTGATAGATGAAATAAATAAATTTTATGAATGTATATATCTGTTATATTGTATAAGTATATATACCAAAGACATGGTATGTATATTAGCATGAGAGTTTTTACGTTCATGTACTTTTAAGTGAATGAGTACTTGTGGCAATAATCTAGTCGATTTCGAAGCAGATTTATGTGTGTTTGTATGTATGAGTATGTAATAAAAATAGAATATTCACAGGCGCGTTTCTCTTAGATTATTGCCGAGCTACAGCCGCAAATAGCTGAAGCGACAGACTGTGCCAACAACCAAAACATCAATATATATACATACATAAATATCTAAATACATAAGACACTTGTTCTTATCGTCCGTAACCCAGCAAACATGAATTTCTTTATGCAACACACATTCGCCACAGAACTACATTTGTCCAAAAAAGAAAATATTGGCTAAAAGTATATGTTCTAAGAAAGTGAGTTCGATGCTATCAGTAAGTATGATACTTTCAGGAAGGTTACAAAGTTCTTCTGAAAACATGCACAACAAATAAAAAAAAAAACGTAAAAAATTGCGCGACGATCTGAGTCAATTTAGCCATGTCCATGTATCATTATGCACTATTCCCAGTTTTCGAAATATTGGTCAGAAATTGAGCACATTCTTTCCTTCAATGAAGCTACACGTTTACCGAAAAGATCGATATCAGATCATTGTCTACAAACCCATAGCTGTCTTCCAAAAAAAAGAGAGGCCAGATTCTGTAACAAGATTCATAAAAATTTACACGAATGCGGTAGGAAATGTGGTTTATTTTTATAAAAAATATATATTGTTTTTGTTTTTTTTTTTTTTTAATCGCCGTGTTTTATGCCTTGAGTATACCATCAGTTTGGCCATGTGTTGCTTTTCAAACGTCATTCAGATTTCTCACAACATTGCTCATTTCTTGCTTCGGGTCCTCGGTGATACAAGCAGTTGCATCAATGGCGTTTTCGTCGCTCAATTGTCCGTCACGTGATCTATTATTCAATTTTGTCACCTCCTTCATTGGTTTTCTAACTTTTCTTTGAATAGGTTTTGCGTTTCTGACTTTATGTTTTCGTTTTTTGATATTTGCCTTCCTGACTTTACGTTTTTGTTTATTGATATTTGGCTTCCTTTTGATCGGTTTCTTTTTAAGAACATGCTTTTTGAATGGTAAACGAAATGAACCCCTCACGCCAAAGCCCTTCGTACGTATAAGTTCACCCTTCTCGAGCGAGTTCCTAATGTAACGCTTGACGAAGTAAAATCGCTTGCTCGTATCCGTAAAGGAATAGTTTTGTTCAATAAATTTTTTGATTGCCATAAACGAGACGCCAACTCGTGGATTACGCGTTAGTGTTTTAATAGCTGTTTTTACCATGGTTTTCGATGCTACCGAACGTTGTTTCAGATGAGGTCTTTTCATGGGCTGTATGCGCATTTTCCGCTGAGTATGGCTTGTCGCCGGCATTAATGCACCGATTTGAATCCAACTGTCAGAGAATACGTCGATTGAATCCTCCGTTGCCTGGTTGAGAAAGATAATTTCGTGGTTTTTATAAGTAAGGTAAATATTACAGTTTTTTGTGTTAAGCTTCGTACCATTTCGTCCTAGTTTCTTAATTAAAATGTGTAGAAAAAATATGTCTTTGTATGTATGTGTGTCTGAAAGTAAAAATCTGTTTGAAGTATTCAAAAATATTGAAAATGTTCACTTTCTATGAGTTTTATATATTTTATAAACTAAAGTTTCATGGAAAAGAATTTCTCATTGCCAGTAAAAATTGAGACAGTTGAATGGATTGTATAATGAAATCTTATCTTGAAACTAGGGCTTTGCGTAGGACTCAGTATTCAGTTCCGCTTTCGTTCGACGCATTCGACAATATGTATTTAGGCTTGAGAATGTTAATACTGGCATTTGGAATTAAAGCCACCCTACATCCAGATGTGGCCCCATCAAACATTTTTTGTTTCCTTGCCTGAAAGGCCGATGAAAGGTAAGCATTTTAAGACGACCGAGCATGACAAGCAGCATGTTCCTCGGCTCACAAGGCTATACCAGAGAATGCCTTCCGTGACACCTTTAATGCTTGGAAATCGCGCTGGCTGCGTGCATCGACGCAGAAGGAGACTATTTTGAATGTTTTCAAAGGATTGTAACGATTGATTCAATAATTACTTTTAAATCGACTCAGTCCTATTAAGCCCTGTATATGGTATGATAGTCCCTTGGTTGATGGTGCTCGGAATAATTACGAAATTTATTCACATAAAATATTTAGAGAAACATTGTATGAATTATATTTGTCGCTGTTATATTTTTTTAGAAATTGTTAGAGATACGTACACATATTATATTTATATAGATTACAATTTAATTGATTTTCTTGATTCCAATTTTCACATTATAACCATTTTAAGTTACTGTTTAATTTCAAAACCCTTTTCTGAAATGCCTGCAATTACTTAATTTTGGCGAAACGATTTGTCGCAATGGACGAAGTAATGCTCGGATTCCGCTTTGGTAAGGGTGGTGGCGAACACGGGCTCATGGCATATGGATTGGGCACGCAACGCTCCTCTTCGACATTTCGACTATATTGCTTGGGCAACTCATATTGATCGTCCAGAACGGAAAATGGCGGCGGACAGAATGAACTCTCAAATAATGTAGAAGACGATTTGATGCTCGATAAACGCTCCAAATTGTAATTCGATACGCTGAATGGCGGTGGTGGTGGCAAGGACAACGGTGGCATTTCCGAAGCTGCTAGTATATGCCTGCAAACCATAATATTGCAGATAAAGTATTTGCGATTAAATAATATAAATAGATGGAATATGAAAAGAGATATATGTTTATAATTTTGTTTTATTTTTTCTAAATTCATGGGTTATATTCGTTAAAGTTCCCTCTTCCATCTACCATCTTCTATTTCTGGGTACAAAAGTGGCAATATTGCGCAAATATATCATACTTACTTTGTTGTTGATCGTCTACTAAGCGGTTCCTTTTTAATGGAACCCATACTTTGCAAATATTCGGACTCTTGTTCTGAACGCTTTACAACCAAAACATTCTTCGATCCCTCCAACAGTTCCGGATATGTTTTGATACCGAAATAGGCAATGATTCCACCAAACAATGCCGAAAGTGTGAAAATCAATGACAACATGCCCAAAGTGAATTGTTTATCCTCCTGCGTAATCCAGGTATTATCTGGTTCCATTATCGAACTCGGCACATACAATGGCAGACAATTGAATGGCGAAATCGTTGTTTGCGGTATTTCTAACATGCAAAATGTATAAGTGGTGTTCTCACTAAGTTTGCTAACCAATAAATATGGTCTTTGATACATCTCACAATGATAGTCGATATTTTGTGCTGCTTCATCGTCATTCTCAATACTAGCCACTTCATTCTGGCGGCTAAACCATATCATATTGATTTTCGGTTGTCCTGTGTAATCGTTTATCAGCACTTGCACTGAATTATTCGCCAACAAAGTCAACTTGAAATTATATGTTGGAACCTCAAATTTATAATAGGCCATCGATGGATTGTGATATTCTCGTTTGCTCCGTAACTTCGTTATATTCGTAATCCCGACGACTTCTGAAGTAGTTTTGCTTAAGTACTGCGTGACAGTTGGTGCTACCGTTAGGCTTTGCTCCAGCTCGACGGAATTTTCGACGATGTCTTCGCTTGTTTCTGTTTGGTTAAGTTCAGACAAGCTTTTAGAATCCGACGCAAAAGCTGCTTTTGAGCGCTTGGAAACCGCTGTATTAGATACCACTTCTCTTTGGTTCCCACTTCTCAAAATGTGCAAGCAACGCAATTGTATTGTATTTAAATCCTCTGCACTAGACCGACTGCTGGAGCCATCACTTTCTATTGCGTTGTTACTCACGTTTGACGTTGCGATTGTGGTGTTGCATTTGACAGTAGATGTAGAGTGTTTTTGTGTGGTTGTTGGGCTAATCGTTGTGTGTGTTGTTTGGTGCATTGTAGTCGTAGATATTGTCCTATTAGTTGTTGCACTTGGTCTAGTTGTTTTAGTGCGAGTGCTAGTTACCCTATTATGAATTGTGGTGACTAGCGATTCGTAAGTCTCGCTGATATTCTTCAACATACAATTACCATCTTTGGAAATCAATTCATTCAACGGCTTACCATGTTGAAGCTCAGGAGATTGACAAAAGATGCTGCTTAAAAATGACTTACGGTATTTTCGATAGAGTTTAGCTAATTCCAGCAATTCACACACACAATTCCACTTGTTGTGCGCCAAACTGATCAGCGTACGCTTCGAACCCAACAATAACGGTTTTAGCACAGTGCTTGAAATAGTTTTGATTAAATTTTCCGATAGATCAAGCACTTCCAGCTCCCCACTCAGATCGTCAAATGCATCCGCTTCGATAGCAGTGACTCTCGATTGTGTCATGTGTAGATAGCGCAAATTGGGCGTGGCTCGAAACATTTGTCGTGTTAGTGGGCCGTAAAAGAAATTTTTGCTTAGGTCAGCATATTCTAATTTCTCCAACGTACTCACACCGAATATGGCGTTCGGTAATATGGTCAAACCGCAATTCATGCGCAAGTGCATCAGTGTCGATTGAACTGGCTGGAAGAAAGCGCGATTTATGTCGGTAAGTGGTGTGTCAATGATTAGGTAACGCAGCGAACGCAAACCTAGCAAGGTACCACTACCAACTTTAGTCAATTGTAGGCCACTTAACGTCAAGAGATATGTATCCACGAAGAGCGGTGAATTGAAGGCGCCACTTTTAATACATGTAACATTGCTCTCACTAATTACTAGCTCGTAGATGGGCCGGTTGCAATCAATCCAGAAATTGTCTAAAACACCATTTACAAAACTCTGCTCTCTGATTAGTACCGCGTCGAAAGTGGTGCAAGTGGCAGCCTTTGAGCGAATAAAGAAAGCATTAGGTCAGTAATTTGTGTTAAGCGATTATATATTTCGAATTTGGAAAGAATGCTGAAATACCAAAAACTGAAAATTATTTCAAATGTGTAAATAATGAAGCATAATTGGTAATGAAATTTGAATATTTCTTCGCAACTTCAACGAACCAATTGATTTTTTTATTTTTTTGTTTTTTTTTTTTTTAATTTGGGAAAAGTTGGGTTATGTTATGTACATTTCTAAGCACTCTAATATGATCCAGTGTAGTATGATGGCTAAGAGTTAGCCTCACACAGCATTTGGATGCCGGCTTTTGTTAGGTAGTTGAAAGGCGGTGTGAGCCGGGGCGTAGGTTTTGTTAAAAACTACTAAATCATCAAAAATATCGGTCGATCTGTCAGTTATGCTATTGAAATACGGAGATCTTTATAAACCATATGCACCTGATGGTCTTTCGTCAGCTTTAATTGCTGCACGTTGCAAGAGTATAAAATGTTCGGCTAACAATAAATAAAGATTTACTATACATTTGCTATGCTCGAGTTGATTATTTGATTTAAAGAAAAATATTTCTTAAGGATGATGTAGAGATGTGATGATCTTTCGAAGCATTTTACCAAAACTAATATGTACTAATACATTCTCGCTTCCTCTATAGCGATTTATTATTTTTAGTTAATTTTTTCGAATATTTTTTTTTTCCAAAATGCTATGAATACTGGTAAATTTAGCATTTCATTTATCTAATACAAAATCAGTTATGCAGCTTTTGCCTAGTTTGCTTTGACCACAGAGTGTAGCTGGATTATCTTTCATCCTATATCGATCGTTAGACGAAACCGTGAATTGGCACCACAATCAACATAGTATTATCGATAACAAATAATAATCACACTTTTTTTATACCATGAAGAAGTTTCCCATATATCGATCTGAAATTTTGCACACGTTCTTTTCCTATCCAAGAAGTTGCTTATTTGTCGGAATAGATAATATCGGATCAATATATATAGAATTCAATTTGTGGAACAATTCTTTACTTAATGAGATATTAAAAAAAAAAAAAAAAATTGGAATGAATTATTGCGCAAAGTAACTGTGTAATCTGCCAATAAATTGTTCCGATCAGACTGCTATAACATATAGCTGCCAAGTAAACTGAACGAACATAACCAATATCATTTTACATCCTCTTATGTTATCAGAGCTATAACTATAGGGGATATTATATATCAAAGCGACAAGCTTTTTAGCTTTGAGTACATTGAAAATTAACCATTTTAATGTTTAAAAAATTATGATTATTTTTTAACTTAGATATATTTTATCACTAAATCTTACCGTGGTAGCCTTATAAAGCATTTCATAGAAATAAAACGCGTCCATACAAGAGACCTTGCAATTAATTACTCTACATCCGTTTCTGTCTTCCGCAACATCCAAAATCGGTAGAGCAAGAGACCTGAGATATTTATTTTTTATTAGTTTATTGATTACTTTTTTAATGTAAAAGTACAAAATCTTTATTTCGCTTTGTATAAGTATAAGTAAGAGAAATTTGCTTAAAGCCTACCTGACGCTTTTGTTCAAATTCTCTGTCGTTGGCTCCTCATACGCGCCAGTATGCTCCGTTACGTAATCAAATTCATGAGTTTGATTGAAATCCGCACATTTACCGCGATTATTTTCCATCAGAATACCCACATAAATGGTGCACGCTATAATGCACAAGCCGGCGGTGAGGAGCAACCAGGCGGTGACCTGTATGCAGATATCGCTCAGAAAGTATGCTTTCCAGCAGCTGTTATGAGAAATTTCAGAAAATTATGAGTGTGTTAGTCATAAATATATTCAATACTCAATGTCTACCATTTTTTCGGTTTCTCTTCTTTGCCACCTTTATGCACATTCCTAGCTTGTGTGGCAAGTTTAGGTTTAACAGGTGCGTCTTTGTTTTCGGCTGATGACATTGCCCGGTCGCGTAACTATTTAATACTGAACTAACACTAGAAAATCGGTGATATTAAATATTGTGTACACACGATTATTTGATTATCTCGCAGGAGCTGATATACCCGTCATACATATATTAATATTTACTTTCGGCATTTAATAATCAAGTGCTTTTTTTTATCAGTGCTTTGTTATCTTTCCTTCATATCGAACTGATAACCATATAAAGAATATATTTAATTTGCATATTGTGTACTCTCAGATATATACAATAGTTACTCATTATATCTGTTCAAAATAGTAAAGGATTTTTCTCGAATTTGCATCAAAACCGACTTTAAGTAGGATCCTGTGAGTCAAAAACCATATAAGTGCTAGAGTACGACTTATTTCAGGAAGTGAAAACTTCCTACAAATTTTTGTGTGTGTAGAGCGTATTCAAGGTTTTTGGTTCCATGAACAGACGGACGGATTTACAGACAGGCACACGCAGAATCAATTAATGCTTTCATCCTGACCATCTATATATGTATATATAGCGAACAAACCAATTTCGTTATATAATATAAACAGATTAGAGCTCTAAATCGATCACAACTTGCTATTTAGCTTATTATGGATTAAAATGTTTAATGTATAATAAATATAAACTTCAACTTTTGAAAGACCTACCTATATTTAAAGCATATCAGAAATGGTATTTCTATTATTACAGCTTTTTACAATTTATTTCAACTACCGCTCGAACAGTACAATATACACCCGATTATTTGTCAAAACAAACAATTCCGTTTGCTTTGAGCTCTCTAATGGACCATTAATGGGCCACTACATGGGCTAACTACACTGTAGAGGTAAGGCCTAGTCGAGTGAATAGATCGTTTTGAACAGTCAACGTCACCACATTCTAAAATCAGACGTACAAAGACGACTTTTTGCATATTGACTTAAGAAAATTATGGAAAGGGATCTAATATAGAGTTCCACCTGAACTCTTTACTCCGTAATATTTTCCATTCCAGGAAGAAAAAACAGACTTGAATAATGCATATATATTTATTTCTTTTAACGTATGTAAACATTTTTTTAGAATAGATCAAGTCGACTCATATGAGGGAGTAAAGTATGGTAAATAGCGTTTTGGGAAAACTCGTTTAAAAATAGAACATTCAAGCTAAGTGCTACGAGTTATCTTCTTACCATCGATGAATACTTGCAGCACCCGAAGAAGTCGGTACAGTTGTTTCCTCAGCCTTATCATCTGAAGTTGTTGGCATCATAATTGTGGTTGACGATGAAGTCGACAAGGTCGGGAGGGTTGAGTTATCGTTTGTAGTTGTAGAAATCGTTGACGAAGTTTGTGAATGAGACCATGTTGCGTTAATGATACTGGAATCTAAAGTGGTCGGCGTTATACTTGTGCCAGAGGATGAAGTCGACATTGCGTTTTTGTTCGTAGTCATGGAAAATGTTGATGGAGCTTCTGCGTTAGACTCTGTGGTTTCCTCAGTTCTATCAACAGTAGTTGTCGGTGATATACTTGTGATAGAGCTTGAAGTCGGAAAGGTTGAATCGGCGCTTATAGTTGTAGAAGACGTTGAGTTAGCGATTGTATTTGTGGAAGAAATTGAATTTTCTTGACTTATAGGTCCTGTCGGTTCCCTTGTGGTGTAATCTGTGGTTGTGACCATTGTTGTTTTCGTTTCCATAGCTATAGTTGTAGTGACTCCTATAGTAGTTAAGTTCGTCATAATGGTTGTAAGCGTGGTTGTGTCTGAAAAAATCGATAAAGTCGTGATAAGTTGATATTTTGTAATAAAAGCTAWTTAGTTACTCTTGTATATTGTATAGATTTCTCACCATGGCACCTTAGCTGCGCAAAACGGATTTGTGTGCCTGCTAAATCTGTTGGTGTTGCACATACGGTATTGGCCTGTCTCTTATACACATCTAGATGTGTATAAGAGACAGGAACCCGTTTTCGGCGATTCTGCTCAAACTGCAATTGGCCAGCCGAAGTTCTTGCACTGCTGATAGTTTTGCGAATGTATTACCGTTAAGGGTGTCGTTAAACTTCGTGCCGCTCAAGTCGACATACGTTAGTTTATTGTAGACGGTGGCGCTGTTACGTCCCAACCACTCAGTGGGATCATAGATGGCATTGGAACAACATGATTTCTCTGTTTGTTGCAACACTAAATTGCTGAGACTCGTAGCCATTGGTTGCAAGAAATTACTAGCGTTCAAAGGCAGAGTTACCTGCTTGAGCGCATTGAACAGTTGGAAATTTTCCACAGCTTCCAAACCAAGAAACGTTTGCGCGTTCAAAGATTTCAATTGCACATCCACAAATGTTAAATTCGTCAATTTATTCAGCGTTTTGTAGTTAAAAGCATTATCGGCGATCGTATCGAGCTGGCAATTTCGTATTGTTAACGTGGACAACTTGAAACTCCCTGAGAATGTGGATCKGCTAATAGTATTTTGGTTGAATGTGCAATTCTCTATGATGACGTCAAAATATTTATTACCGCACCAATTCAAAATGTAATCGAATTCAACTTGGAGATCGTAGATGAGTCCACCAACACAAATTACTGTCTTACACGTGTTTTTGTCTGTGCAATAGGAATTCCTAAATAAAAGGAAATATTTAATTGTTTGGAAGACATAATCCTGTAATGTGGATGTCACATTTTTTGGTAAATAAACGCGAAGAAAGCTCGGAACTGGCGAAATATTCTACGGTTCATTCTGAATAACTTTCCCTATGAAACTATTGGTCTAAAACCGTGAAATTGCGTGATTCTGTTTTTGCTTACGTGGTCGCCGCCATTGCCTGAGCATCGTTCCAGTACTGCGTAGTAACATCCACCACATCTTCCTTTTCTTCGCCCCTACTTTCACCGCTATGAATTAAATCTTGCTTCATCGGTACGCCGTAGTTAATGCTAGCGATAGTGATTACGTTCCTCATTGGACCTTGTGCTGTAATTGCATCGCCCCCATCTGAAGCTGCCGAGACCAAATCATACGATTCAACCAAATACTTCGAAATACTCAACACCAAGAGGAATGGGAAAGCAATGCGTAGTGGCATAATGGAAACTTTCATCAAGCTGAGAATTGAATAAAGGGATTAAAAGGCAAGTTGAGAAATTTATACAGTTTACAAATCAACGAAAATCTTATTTTCGTTTTATTATCTATGTAGTTATTTATGCGAAGGGATCCGTTTTAAGGATTATTTTTACACTCTTTATACAAACTTGAATTCGGATATATCCTTTTGTTTTGATTGCCGTAATTTTTAGTTCACAGTTATTCATTTAACCACTCCCTACAAACTGATTTTTCATATTCCATTTCTAATCGCAAATACCAACAGTTTTCCATATTTAATTTATTTGTTACAAAGTTAATAATGAATTGCTTATCTGCGTGCTAACAAAATGGCTATTGCTTGATTTAAAGCCGGCAATTGGCTGATAAGTGGCACTCAGTGAACCAGTAGGCAATGAAGAAAATTATATAATTTCTAAAATCACCGAGGGCAGGAATCACGAACAGGAAGTCCGTTAATTTCATGATAATGCAGGCTAATTAACATATCGCACAACCAAGCATTCTTCTCTAACAAGATTTATACTAATTCCATTGAAAATTGCATCAATTGAAGAATGCAAGTACTATTGTGTTTCCAAATGAGACGAAATTCAATCAAGTGAGTCCCATGCTACTTCTTCTCTATGTTCGATAAAAATTCCTTACATTTTTACACTTTTGCTGAAAAATTTACTGCGATTGAAACGTTAGGAGCCGCGAAACGTCTCAAACAGCTGATGGTTCGTTTCGGAAGGTCAATGATATCGTTTAGTGTCTTCATCTTTTTACAATTCCAGACTAACTACTTCGACCTCATTTCAGTCTTAGCCTTTCTATTGAGTCTTAGTGTTTTCATATCAAATTTATTTGAAATCTTCCAATGTAATGCTTTCTTTTTCTACTTGTAAAGCTATAATAAATACCATAGCAATTAAGATCACTTAATTATTCAAATAATTGAAACTTTAATAAGGGCATTCAGGGACTAGGTTGGCCTAAAGCCTAAATAGATAAGTTAGGTTAGATTTTTGAAAGAAAAAATTAGCAGCTAGTCGTTTCTAAAGCTTATTAACTCAGCCGGTCCAACCCTACAACAGGTTGGACAAAGGAATTTTTTGTATTTCTAACCTAGCAACTGAACGATGCTCATTGTCTTTTTTGACATCAAAGACATCATCCACCATGAATTTCTCCCTCATGGACAAACCTTCAACGGAAAGTTTTACGCAGAACGTCGTCAAGAGCCTCAAGTGAAGGGCCAACTCAAGACATCGCAGCTGATTGGATCGGCATCCCAACGCAACGAAAAGGCCGATGAAAGGCAAGCATTTTGAGACGACAGAACACCTCAGCTATTCCGAAGAATGCCTTTCGCGACTCCTTCAATGGTGGAAATTACGCTTCATCGACGCAAATGGAGCCTAGTTTGAAAACTTAAAAAGAATTGTAAGGATTGGTTTAATGAAATTTTTTATATAGATTCAATCCTATTACTTTCCGGACAAACCCAGTACATAGTTGCCATCCCCAGAATGACTGAAATTTGCAGATCTGCAAGTTAAATAATTTAATATAATATAATACACTCATTGTTTCTGACATAAACTAACCTAAAAAGGAATCGTGCTTAAGTTTATTCCTCAAAGTTCAATAATATCTACAGTTGTATTTTATTGCACAACATTATTTTATGAAAACAACTTAATAGCACTGGTTATTAAACGAAAAGAGACATGCCCCAGTCATTGGGTTGTAGCTTCTAAAGATAGCTATATTTTGACTGTTTGTCGCTATTTTCTGTATAAGCCAAACTTTCGCATTTACTTTCCATGACATCCACTGGATCTAGAGATAATCTTGCCTCTGCAATCCTACGTATACTCTGCATCTGAGACGATTCATTCCTATCCATGTGAACAAATTCGAAATTTCTCAGAAAATCTAATACATCTACATGAATTTAATTCTTTCTTACCCTTAATATGTTGCATTAACAGAAAACAATAGGTTTATATATTTCCAGTATATTTTATGGAGTTTCATTGTATATATACATATATATTTTTTTTTTTTTACCAAGTCAATGCGAATAATATGCATTTGGAAAGATTGAGACAACATCGTTTAACAAGAACACATTTTAAACTTTTAAACTACAAATTTTACTTCGAGTTATAATGTTACCATCGGTGAATGCTTGCTGCACCCGAGGAAGCAGATACAGTTGTTTCCTCAACTTTATCATGTGGTGTTGCTAGCGTCATAATTGCGGTTGACGAAGAGGTCGACAAGGTTGGTTGGTTGATTGTGATTGCAGAAGTTGTTTCCGAAGTTTCTGCGTTAGACTCTGTTGTTTCCTCAGTCCTATCATCATTAGTTGTCGGCGTTATACTTGTGGCAAAGGATGAAGTCGACGAGATGGGGTTGTGGTTTGTAGTTGTAGAAGATTTTGATGGATTTTCTGAATTAGACTGTGTTGTGTTTATAATAGTGGAATCCGAAGTGGTCGGCATTTTACTTGTGTCAGAAGATGTAGTCGATACTGTTGTGTCGTTGTTTGGAGTCGTAGAAGATGTTGGTGGAATTTCTGAGTTAGACTCTGTCGTTTCCTCAGTCCTATCAACAGTAGTTGTCGACGTTATACTTGTGGCAGAGGATGAAGTCGGAAAGTTTGAGTTGTCGTTTGCAGTTGTAGAAGACGTTGATGAAGTTTTTGAGTTAGACTCTGTGGTTACCTCAGTGCTATCATCTAAAGTTGTCGGCACAATAATTGTGATAGAGGATGAAGTCATAGTAGTTGTATCGGCACTTATATTTGTAAAAGGCGATGATGGAGTTTCTGAGTTAGACTCTGTCGTTTTCTCAGTCCTATCAACAGTAGTTGTCGGCGATATACTTGTGCCAGAGGCTGAAGTCGGAAAGGTTGAGTTGTCGTTTGCAGTTGTAGAAGACGTTGATGAAGTTTTTGAGTTAGACTCTGTGGTTACCTCAATACTTTCATCTAAAGTTGTCGGCACAATACTTGTGATAGACGATGAAGTCGTAGTAGTAGTATCGGCACTTATAATTGTAGTAGAGTCTGTGTTGTCTTCAGTCTTATCACTTGCAGTAGTCGATGTTATATCAGCGGTTGATATCGGCAAAGTTGAGGCAGTGATTGTATTTGTAGAAGAAATTGAAGTTGAAGTTGCTTTACTGATAGGTTTTGTCGGTTCCCTTGTGGTATAATCTGTGGTTGTGACCATTGTTGTTTTCGTTTCCATAGCTATAGTTGTAGTGACTCCTATAGTAGTTAAGTTCGTCATAATGGTTGTAAGCGTGGTTGTGTCTGAAAAAATCGATAAAGTCGTGATAAGTTGATATTTTGTAATAAAAGCTATTTACTTACTCTTGTATATTGTATAGATTTCTCACCATGGCACCTTAGCTGCGCAAAACGGATTTGTGTGCCTGCTAAATGTGTTGGTGTTGCACATACGGTATTGGCCGCGGAATTATTTTCTATTTGCTTCATGTACTCAATTGTTTCCATATTGTCACAATCGCATCTCCACATATTCCACCCCAATTCCATGATGATTCCTTTGGAAATAGCAGCGCCTAGGAACTCACCGTCCAGCGTCTGCAAACGATTATATCGCAAATCGAGCGATTTAAGTGTCGACAAAATGCCAGTGAATACGTTTTCGGCGATTCTGCTCAAACTGCAATTGACCAGCCGAAGTTCTTGCACTGCTGATAATTTTGCGAATGTATTACCGTTAAGTGTGTCGTTAAACTTCGTGCCGCTCAAGTCGACATACGTTAGTTTACTRTAGACGGTGGCGCTGTTACCACCCAACCACTCAGTGGGATCATAGATGGCATTGGAACAACATGATTCCTCTGTTTGTAGCAACACTAAATTGCTTAGACTCGTAGCCATTGGTTGCAAGAAATTACTAGCGTTCAAAGGCAGAGTTACCTGCTTGAGCGCATTGAACAGTTGGAAATTTTCCACAGCTTCCAAACCAAGAAACGTTTGCGCGTTCAAAGATTTCAATTGCACATCCACAAATGTTAAATTCGTCAATTTATTCAGCGTTTTGTAGTTAAAAGCATTATCGGCGATCGTATCGAGCTGGCAATTTCGTATTGTTAACGTGGACAACTTGAAACTCCCTGAGAATGTGGATCGGCTAATAGTATTTTGGTTGAATGTGCAATCCTCTATGATGACGTCAAAATATTTATTACCGCACCAATTCCAAATGTACTCGAATTCAACTTGGAGTGTATATATCGGACCTCCCGAGCATTTTATGTTCTGACACGAGTTATTGTCTGTACAAGCAAAAACCCTAAAAAATATATGTACATAATGTAGTAGTATTGAGGAAAACGAACTACTATATAACTATGAAAGCAACAGTATTTTAACGAAATTTATTAGAATTGTGATATGAAGTTTCTAGTACGTCAAATTTCTCTAAACTAATTAGTCTATCCATATGTTGGATCTAATTCAACCACTTTTGTAGCAATATGAATGTGAAGGTTGATTAGAACTGGACATGCAAAACGAAACTATAGTCCGTTAATGTCACTTCTAAATGTTTTTATTAGCATTATCCGTTCAAGCGTAGAGTGGGTCCGGCTTGAATTTTAGTTATCGTAGATATTTTTTACCAGCTCAGTTTTCAAGTTTTAAACAAGACCAAATGACTTTACCAAACAGACGATAAATTTTTTAAAAGTAAATTCTATAAATTTACCGTTATATCATTTATTTAGTGGAGATATAAAACTACCCTCAGCCAGTTAAAAAGTAAATTACTAACTCTTAATAGTTGGTGTAAACAGTATTCTGGAAATTGTATGAAATTTTCGTAATGAAAATTCTTAAAAAAAAAAAAAAAAACTAACTAATTTTGAGTTGATTAATCGGCTGAGTCTGCAAATGCTTCCTTACTTTGTCGTTGCTACTGGCTGAACCTTGTTCAAGTGCCCTACTGAAACAAACTCTTAAGTCCATACATCTGCAACAGAATACCGCCGTCGGTGCTAGCGTTAGAGATTACGTTCTTTATTTGGCTTGGTGCTGCAACTGCAATGACTTCGTCTGAAGGTGTCAACTCATATGACTCAAACGAAAGGCTCACATTATTCAACAGCAAAAGCAATGAGAAAGCGATTAGTAGTGGCATAATTAAAACTCTCATTCAGCTATGAACTAAAAAGGGTATAAGTAACCGTGAATATTTATAAAAATTAAATAGTCGTACTTTTTAATTTATCTTTGGGTTTCGATTTTCAGTTCCGCTTAGATTTTCACTTGACTATATCCTTTCAACCACTCCTAACAAACTGATTTTCAATATTCAATTTCCATATCACAAGTACCAACAATTTTCCATATTTAATTTATTTGATGAACAATTAATAATGATTTGCTTATCTGCGTACTAATCAAGTGACTATTGTTTGAATTATAGCTGACAATTGCCTGATAAATAGAATTCAGTGAGCCCGTAGGCAAAGAAGGAATTTTATTTTTTTTCGAAACGAAAGGCGTTTAATTTCATGGTAATTCGCATATCTCATGAGTTTAGGAAGCAAATGTAATGCTGGTATATTTAGTATTAAAAACAAAGATTATTCAATTTTAACTTGTTTATTTTAAGTTTTCATTAATATATATTATATATATACTATATTAATAGTTTTTCTTTACTACTTAAGAAATTTTTGGTAAATTTAATGACAATTAAGTTGAAATTGAGACTCAATTAATTGTTTATTTCGCACTACAAACTGCTTGAAAGCAAAAACGAACACCAAATAGCCAGACCGTGATTAAATGAAGAGAGGTATGCCCCGCAGCTTCTTCTTGACTTTACAATTATATTATATTATGTATTATCTTTATTATTATATAATCTCAATTAACAATCGAAGACTAAAATATTTCTAAAATTTCATTAAATCATTTAATAAATTTCCTGATAATAATCCAAGCTTTCATATTCGTTCTCCACGACATCCACTGGCTCTGGCGGTAAATTCGTCGGTGCACCCCTACGTACACCCCTCTGCTGCTGTTGCGCGTCTTTCATTACTACTGCCGATAGCTGTGAGGGATGTCGAATTGGTATATAACCACTGGTGTAGCTATTCGTTGCAGCGCCAACAACATTTGGTGGCAATGCAGGGGCTCGATGTATCGGAGGCTGATTCGTGGAAATATGTGCCACTCTTCGTTGTTTCTTCAACTCGATATCTTTGACGTACTGCATATAATCATACGAATTAATATTTAAGTAATTCTCCGGTGTCAATGAATCGCTGACCGATGAATGCATTTTGGAGAGTTCACTGAGTGCGTATGTTTTCGAGTCTACAGATGTGCGAATCGGTTTCGGTAGTAGTAGCACTTCGTGCGTGGTCGAAGCAATACGATGCAAACGTTTATTGCCATACAAGAAAGTTGGCCGCCAACGCAGTAGAAAATATACTCCTGTCACCCCCATAACTGCGCAAACAACAGTTACGAGTATGGCGATCGTGCAAAAAAGCGCAACAGCGTTATACTCCAACCATGCTTCAAGTTGCGGCAAGTGCGCTGAACGGCAATTAAATGGTGAGGTACTCATTTTATTCTTCGGTATGAGACAGAAGGTATAACTTCCATTCGGCACTAAGTTATTTATAACGATTTCGATATTATTCTCGATCTCCACATCCTCACTTATACTGTTGTCCGTCACTCGAAAGTAGATTATGTGTAAATCATTCGCACCGCCACCGATTTGCAATTGCACACTTCGCGATGATATGGGGGCCACATTGAAAGTGACGTCATAGTCACATAGCTTAAAGGCTACGATATCGCTGCAAGGTAAATACTTTGGCGCTTTATTTCCAAAGCAAGAATTTGTTGATGGTATAATCGTCGTGGGAACGAAGGTGCTCCAGGTCAGGGTCGTATCTTTGCGATTGAAATAGGTAAAAACGTGTGAAAACCGTGAGATTAGAAGTGAGTTTTTCATACAATGGATTAATTGAAATACATACATTTCGAAATAAGAATTAACAGGTCTCTAAAACCATCCAAGATTTGTACTTACTGATAACAATTTCCGTTGTATTTTCGGGGTTAACAGTTCCCTTTGTTGTTCCTTCCGTAGTATCATCAGTTGCTATTGGTATTGTTATTGTTCCCGTAAAAAAAGTTAAGGTTGTATTGTCGTTTGTTGTGTCGGTTAGTTGTGGCGTTGTTGTTGTCGATATGGGTTTGGATGTTTCCTTAGATGAGTTGTCTTCAGTCGTGGACGTCATTGGTGATGAAGGTGGTGTGACAGTCTCGCTAGTTGTTCCTGCAGATGTACTGATAGTAGTATATTTGGGTTTTGTTGGAGAAATCGTTGTAACTATTGTTGAGACCAAAGTTTTATCTGAAAAATTGTTAACCTTTAAAGAAATCTATACTCTTCTCTAATAAACTACAATACAGCTTACTACTTATTTATATCAAGTCCGAATTTTTTCTTGTAGGTTTAATAAAGTCTGTTTAAGAGACCACACTAGTAACTTTCTTAAACGCAATTTCAGCCATATTTGCGAACTTTCCGAAAAAGATATTTTGAAAATGCTGCTTATTCTTTGTCAACACAATTCTAGCGATGTCTTAGCTACCGTTAGGACCGCCCCTGAACAAAAGAAAGTCGCGGTTTTCAGACTTGTTGGGTTGCTCCAGAAGTTGTTTCAATAATGTGCGCAACACTATTTCTTGAGATAGGGTAATGAAGTGAAAAGTGTCTGCGCTATAAGATAATGTACTAAGAAGGATAGTTGTGGTAAATCTTGTAGTTTCTGTATTGTACCCTGTTGTAGACGTCGAAAGCCAAGTTGTACAGGGTTTGTCCGGATAGTAATAGGACCGAGTCGATTTAAAAAAATTTATTGAACCAATTCTTTAAAAACTTTAGAAATAGACTCCTTCTGCGTCGATGCAACGCTGCCAGCGCGATTTCCAAGCATTGAAGGTGTCACGGAAGGCATTTTCCGGTATAGCCGTGAGGTGCACACTGCCTGGATCCCCTATCATCGGCCTTTTTGGGCAAGGAAACAAAACAAAGTCCAGGGGGTCACATCTGGGCTGTAGGGAGGTTACAAAGGCGGTGCAAGTCGACGCACTATCGTGATGCGACTTCCAAATCGGCTGCGATGTCTTGTCGAACCCGAGTGACCCATGGTTTGAGTCTTGTTGATGTCAAAAAAGACAATGAGAATCGTTTTCACTTTGGATTTGGGCCAAAAGACCTGGTGCCACCAGTGTGTGATCTTCCCAATCCACAAAAAGGGAAACATCACAATCTGCGGTAACTACCATGGGATTAGTCTGCTCAATAAAGCTTATAACGTTTTGTCTATGATAAAGGTTATAGCCCACGGTCAACAATTTGATTGGGCCTTATCAGTTTGCGACTTCTTTAATCTACTCCTGGAGAAAATAGTTCATCTCGAACTAAATAGAGAATGTACAATCTTCTATAAGGGTGCAACACGTGCTAAGTTCTTCGGACTGAGTAGGCAAAACTCTACAAGTCACCCATAATCACCTGTACTGCTATGGTATGGTATGAGGCGTGACTTATGGTCTTTTGCGTGTTGGCAATGGTGAATACCGCAGTAAATGGAACGATGTGCTCTACGAGGTATACGACGACATTGCCATAGTTAATCGAAATAAGAGACAGCGGCTTCACTGGCTAGGTCATATCATCCGAATAGATGAAAACACTTCAGCTCTGAGAGTATTCCACGTTGTACCCGCCAGAGCAAACAGGTGAAGAGGAAGACCTATGTTGAATAGAACCTGGTTACACTTGGAGTCTCCAATTGGCGCCGAACAGTGAAAAGTAAGAACGACTGGTGCGCTGTTGCAAACTCGGCTATAACAGCGTAAGCAGTGCCTAATTAAACCAAATGTCTGATTAAACCAAATTTGGCATCATATTGCGGGCAAACTCTTTTTTCGCTCTTTAATAATTTCATGTCAAGTTCGTTCTATTTTCTGAATTCCAGTTCACCATCTCCAAATAAGAGCTCTGTGTTCTGATATGATGACGAACTTGAAAATATTATGGCCAAGACTGTCGGAAAAAGGTAATTGTAACAAGTAAGGAGGAGCTCATATCGGATATAACCGAATAATTATTCTTATGCAATTTGCAAATTAAGAAAACTAACAGACTAAACAATATATAAGCTGTAAGGATGCTTGAAAATCGATTAATTAGGTACAAAAGATGGGGATAGGAGAAGTATTGCCCAGATTTCATTTCTTTTAGGCAAGAGGATATTCTAATATTAGAAAGATATTTTTTCTGACTTTCCCAAAACACATCGGATCTTTGCATGGTAACAGATGCTTATAATAATCACAAAATAGTGATACGCTAGCAAAACTGTCCGAATCTCTGAATCCATTTCATTTCTTTGATGTGGATAGTTATAGTTTCAGAAATTTCTAAGATACTTACCAGTGCTTTCACTTACATCTGTTCCTTCCGTTGTAGCTGACGTCATTAAGGTTGAGTTGTCGATGATAGTTGTATAAGTTGTTGGTAGAGTTTCTGGACTCGATTCTGCAATTTCCTCAGTTTTATCATCTACGGTTGTCGGCGCAATATTTGTGGTAGAGTCTGAAGCCATTAAACTTGTGCTGTCGATTGCAATTGTGGAAGATGTTGGTATAGTGTCTGCACTAGTCTCTTTTGTTGCTAATGTGGTTTCAACCGTAATAGTTGTGGTTGGTGTTGTAGTTGTAGTTGTAGTGGCTGCTGTGGTTGTTAAGATTGTTGTAGGTACGGTCGTGACTGAAAAGGTATTTTGTTATTTATGCATTATCATCTCATATATGAATTTCTCACTGTAACAGCTTATTTGCGACGAACTAACTTGTGTGCCTGCTAAATCTGTTGGTGTTGCACATACGGTATTGGCCGCGGAATTATTTTCTATTTGCTTCATGTACTCAATTGTTTCCATATTGTCACAATCGCATCTCCACATATTCCACCCCAATTCCATGATGATTCCTTTGGAAATAGCAGCACATAGGAACTTACCGTCCAGCGTCTGCAAACGATTATATCGCAAATCGAGCGATTTAAGTGTGGACATAATGCCAGTGAATACGTTTTCGGCGATTCTGCTCAAACTGCAATTGGCCAGCCGAAGTTCTTGCACAGCTAATAATTTAGCGAATGTATTACCGTTAAGGGTGTCGTTAAACTTCGTGCCGCTCAAGTCCTGTCTCTTATACACATCTAGATGTGTATAAGAGACAGGCATTGGAACAACATGATTTCTCTGTTTGTTGCAACACTAAATTGCTGAGACTCGTAGCCATTGGTTGCAAGAAATTACTAGCGTTCAAAGGCAGAGTTACCTGCTTGAGCACATTGAACAGTTGGAAATTTTCCACAGTTTCCAATCCAAGAAACGTTTGCGCGTTCAAAGATTTCAATTGCACATCAACAAATGTTAAACTCGTCAATTTATTCAGCGTTTGGTAGTTAAAAGCATTATCGACGATCGTATCGAGTGTGCAATATCGTATTGTTAAAGTGGACATCTTGAAACTACCTGAGAATGTGGATCGGCTAATAGTATTTTGGTTGAATGTGCAATTCTCTATGATGATGTCAAAATATTTATTAACGCACCAATTCAAAATGTACTCGAGTTCAACTTGGAGAACATATATGGGTCCACCCACACAAATGACTGTCTTACACGTGTTGTTGTCTGTACATTGGAAGCCCCTAAAGCAAAACAATAAAAGAAACAAGGTATACATTTTTGAAACTAAGTTGTGTAGAACTAGCTTTTGATTTTTTGACGTTGACCAACAAAAAATTATCTTCTTTAGAAAAAATATTCTTTTAGACTCTGTTTTTTCTAGAGTTTTGACCCTGCAGTCACTCTTTCATCCGACTCAATTATTTTTGGTCTAATGATAGACCTAAAATTTCTAGCAATGCTTCCTTAATTAATCAATTTAAATTAAGTTTCTCTTTTTAATAACTAATTTACTTATGTGGCTGCCGCTGAACGCCACTCATGTACTGCACTGCTACGTCCACTGCGCCACTCCTTTTCTCCTCTTCGTCATAAAGTTTTATATTATCAAGTGCAGCTTCCTCCATTGCTATACCTTGGTTGATGTTAGATACGGTTACTACTTCCTTCGTTGGCGTTTCTGTTTCCCTTGTATGGCTTCCACCGGAAGGTGTCACAGTGTGCTCATATGACTCGCCCGAGAAATTCACATTACTCAGCACCAAAAGCAATGAGAAAGCGATGATTAATGGTATAATCAAAAATTTCATCCAGCTGAGAAGTGAACAAGGATACTAGTAAGCAATTTTATATAAAATTAAAATCAGTAAGAATCTTACCGTATTCGTTTGGACTCATAGCAATGGTCATGTACTTTCGGCTTTTTGTCTATTTCATGATTAATACGAAATGATTTCGATTTAAACATTTTATCATAATCAAAACAATTTTAGTAATACTATTTCCACACGCGCAAACTCATTTATATCTATATTTATGTAGGTATAAAGACCGTTTCGCCTCGATTGCCGTGATTTTCTGTCCACTTTTGCGCCTTCAACAACTCTCAATAAACTGATTTTCCATATACGATTTCCAAGCGCATTTTGCATATCTCTCTATGAACGATTTTTCATGCTTAATTTATTTAGTAAACAATTAAATTCGATTTGCTTATCGGTGCACTAATAAATTAATGATTATTTGATTTGATAAAGCCAACTGCTTGCCGATGGATGTGATCGTGTAACGCACGATGGTGACTTCTTTATGTGGAAATGAGTAAGCACAATATTCGTGTATTAGCGGTAGTTCGAGTGATTTCCGTTAACCCTTTCCAAAATGATTAATTTTAACATTTTTTATTTTATTTCTGAATTGATTMAGATTTACTTTTTGGAATTTTGGAACATTATATTTTAGTTTTTGGTACCGCACATCAAAGGGTCTCTGGACTTTGATTCATTGCAGAGGCAATAAGTATTGTATATCAATATTTGATTTTATTTTATTAGACCATTATGTGAAATCATAGCGAATAAAATAGAAATAAATACAATAATAAATACGGTCAAAGCATTATTACATAATAAAATAAATAATTGTTGCTCAGTGCTTCCGGAATCGAACGTAAGAGTGATCCAGTTCGAGGTTCGTTACATTTTTTAAAGAAAAAATACATAAGCTTCAAATCTATTGGGTAATATTTATCATCATTCGAAAAAACCTGCTTTAGCATTTATTTTTCGAAGATTATTTTTATCAAATGTTGACCTACTTCTCAGATTGTTCATTCATTGAGTTAAATTTTCGATGACTCGTTTGGGCATTTCGACTGGTAACTGCCGTATGACACAAGTATTGTGTCGCTACAAGGATTGAATTGAAGCGGAATTGTCCGTATAGATTTTAGGCTTTACATATCCGCGCAGGAACAAGTCTAACGGTGTGATATCACATGATTTTGGTAACCAATCGACCGACCAAAACCGTGAAATTATAGAAATATGGACCGATGATTCCACCGTCCAAGAAGCCACAGTAAACCGGTGTTTGTTTTTTTTTTTTTTTTTTTTTGCGGCAATTTTGCTTGTTTATATACCCATTGAGCCTAATTGCTGAACAAAATTTGACACGAAAACTTCGGAAGTTCTCGGAGCTTCGAAGTTTTGTTTTCCGGTTTTGAGCGTCCAGTTTAAATGGACATGAAGCTGACTTCGGCTACGTTTTTAGTGGTGGACAAATATTTATTCTAGAGATTTTGCAAACTGAGAGAGCTACAGTTCCAACGACGTTTCATAAATGAGATAACAGTTCTTTTCTCAGTCCTCCCTTCTTTATTACATCGTTAACAGAATACATAGATTTACATACTCTACACGTATACAGTTTTAATTTAGTGATATTGTTCGAGTTCTCATATTTGTGAACATCGCCACGCTCCCTACATTTTATTATCTCAGCTCTCTGCATTCTCATTCGCTTCCGTCACAGTTATATTGGCATCGACGCAGGAGGCACCAGCGCAAGAGTAGTTGTACTAGACGTCCGTGCTGTTGGTAAAGCTGGCAGTGGATCATTTGAAGCACGTTTGTTTCGGGGCAAAACTTCTGCATAACTGACTGAAGTGCATTCGTATTTGGGTGCCAAGGTTGACATGTAACTGTCAATAGATTCCAATTCAAGTGACTTCTTCTCATAATCGGAAGCGGCATCTTGTATACGAAGATAAGCCGGTATTACTTCGTATAAGTTAGCATTCATATAACTTTGATTACTCTCAACACTAACAACGGAATCACGACGTATTATGTGATTGTTGGAGATAGGACTATTATTGGAAGTGTCGTAGGCGCTGAAAAATGATTCGGAAGTATGAGTATGTAAAGAGTATTTGAAAATATAGTAAAAACGTATACATAGAATCGAGACTGAATACGCTTCAAAATAACTGCAACAGAGCTTGAAAAGCTCATTAAGGGGAATACGGGAATACATCAAAGGGTTGCTTCTGAGCACCTGGATAGTCAGCAGAAACATTTTTGCGAGACGTGTTTCGTTAAAACAGAGGTTGCGGTGAGTGGAAGTGTGATAAGAAAATTTGAACATGTTTGAAAGTGACCCCAAATTTTCGAATAACGTGAATACTTGAGTATGATTCCGAGACAAAAGGGGCAATCTTCCGATCGGCACACGCAGGCGTCTCCTCGCCCAAAAAAAAGGGAAACATGAGCGAAGTGAAAGCGATTTTCATTGTTTTTATTGACATCAAAGGCATCGTCCATCATGAATTTGTTCTTCCTGAACAAACCGGCGACGCCAAGATTTATGTGAAAGTGCTCAAGACACTGAAACGAAGGGTCAGTCGGGTCCGCCAGGAGATTGCAACCGATTGAAAGATGCTCCACGAAATCACCCCGGCTCACACCGCCTTTTCTTTGAAGTGCTTTATAACCAAGACTTCCCAATGCTTCCGCAGCCGCTGGGCCTATAGGCCAGATGGGGCCCTCCCGAATTTCTTTTTGTTTCCTTGCCTAAAAAGACCGACGAAAGGCAAGCATTTTGAGACGACAGAGGGGAGCATGCACCTCGGCTCCCAAATTTTGACGCCTTCAATGTTTGAAAATTGACTTGGCAGCGTTGCATCGACGCAGAAGGAGCCTCTTATGAAAGTTTTAATTTTTATCGATTCATTTTATACAGTTTTTAAAGCGACTCAGTCCTATTACTTTTCGGAAAAACTCTGCACATATATACTTTCATTGCGCAGAAGGAAGGCGTTTGCTTATAAAATTTCAATACACACCTGTGAGAAGTGCGCTGCGCCAATGTCTGTTCCTTGAGCTTCAAATTCTCCAATGAGTGCTGCTTTGGAAAGATGACTATATCCATTGAGTTGGCGCTTGTGGTTTTCACACGTTTACTACCCTTCAACAGTGTTGGCTTATGTTTTAGTAGCATGTATACGCTGGCAATGCCCAAGAGGCAAGTAAGTAACACACCAAGTACGGTCAACGATATGCCCGTGAACCGCATGTCACGCGACAACCATGTATTATAGACTACTTGAAGATTAGAATTCATGTGTAGTGAATCACAGTGATATGGAGAAATTTTTAAATCATCGTTGGGCATCAAACAAAATGTGTAGGCAGTATTTGGTAACAGATTGGCCACAATTGTTGTATAGCTGATGGGTCCAACACAACCCAGCCCATATTGATTGTAGTTAACTGTCATGCTATAGTAATCATCCACAACGCTACTAAACCAAATCAAACCATATAATTTTTTCGAATCGGTTATTTCTAAAAGCACTTCAACACGCAAGTTCGGCAGTTCTGTCAGATGAATCTGTGTTTCGGGCCACATAACGCTGTGCCAGGTCACCATGGTCGCAAAACCAGGTACCAGGCAACGTACTAATATTATGTCGTCATCGCCATCACCAACAGTAGTAATTATCGTTGAAGTTTGCTTAGTTGTAATCGTTGATAAAGTCTCTCGCGTTGGGGTCGTAATGTACTCGTTGCCGTAATCTGCTATTGTAGTGATCGGTTTTAGTGTTGTCGAATTTGCAGTTATATTCAATTCGCTGTGACATATACGCTCATCCAATACCGATACCATTTCTAATTCGATGGGCTCGTGACATGTCGGAGGATTGCTTTGAAAGATCAGTATTGAATTCATTTCCGTGCGCAAGTCGCACGTACAATTCCAGGGGTTATAATTCAAATCGATAATTAAATCATCATAAATTGCATGTCTGCCGAAAATCAAATGATTTATTGTGGTCAGCTGATTATGGGACAAATTGAGGTATAACAGTGTGTCGGTGATTTTGGAAAACACATAATCGGGTAGGTATTGTATATTCGAGTGTGATAAGTCCAAATATTCTACGACCCACAACTTTTCGAACGTCTCTTCGGTAAATGTATTGGTAAAGTTGTTATAACTCAAATCCAGATATCTCAAGCTATTGAGCAAACTACTCGATGCTGTCGTATTAGTTATGTGCTTGATGTTGCCTTGCAGTGTAAAGTTTTTTATTTGGTATTTGATATAACCCAGAAAATCATCGCAAACTAATTCTATTGGCTTATTTCGCTGTATGATGGAAAGTATCGTGAAAATTTTAGTAGTATTCTTGAAAATTGTCTTGTTTAATTCCTCCAATTCTAAATTCTCCAACTGAATCTTCCTGAAGATGCCTTTTTTGAAAGCGCCCGCATCAATGGCGGTGACATTGGATGAGCCAATGTAGAGCATACGCACCTTATTGAAATATTCACCAAGAAATCCAAATGAAATTCTTTGTTGCGGAAATTCCACATTATAAAGGTGCAGCTCTTGTATGGCTGAACAATTGGTGCTCTGAAAAATTTAATATTTATTAATTTTAAACTATATATTTATGTTTTAATTAATTTCACTGCTACGCACATTAACTAACAAAGCAATTTCGATGCTTTTATTCAGTTGGTCCGCACGAGTATTCCCGCAAAATACTTTACATTGATACTCCATGCATTCAGGTACGCTTCCGGTGATGGTGACATTGACATAGTTTTTTCTATAAATCGAAAAAATGTAAAAGTTAGTATGTATATATAGTATAGTATGTCTAGCATAATGAGTTCTCTAGCTAGCTTAAAGGACCTAAAGAAGGAGCACAATATTAGGAATGTGGTTGGTCTGTTGCAGTTCAAGGAAGCGCTCCCTGAATGTGCTGTTCAATGCTTTAAGGATTTAAATATACTTATAGTTTTCCTATAAGCCTTCCACAGAAATCTAAAAAAGGAAACGAACAACAGTCACATAAAAATAATCAAGCGCGAAATAGAAAGGGAGGAATAGAAAACATCACAAACAAACAAAAGTGTCAATCGTCTGCTAACAACAACCAGGCTATGGTGATCAGCTCAGATGGCATTATAGCGGCAGACGCTAGTATGGTGACGGTGCGAGAGAGCGAGAAATAAACAAAAGTGTCAAGTCTCTACTACACTCCTATTTATGTATGTAATTTACCATCTCTTAATCTAATGCGCTCGAGTTTCCCCATGGATCGATTTTTTTCTCTAATCTGACGAACTCTTCCCAACGCACGCCTCCATCTTAAGGGCTCATATTTGGTAGTGCTACATAAAATTTTCTGACACGCTTTAGTAACTGCAAAAATCCCCTCTTGGGCTCCCCTACTATAATATTAATATTGGGTAGTCGAAAAAGTTTTTTCGTATATGAATAAAGAAATATGTTACATCTTGGTCGACCACTTTTTGCCCTTTTCCCGCTAGAGACATTATTTTACCAGTGTAAATCGAAATTTCGAAATTTTCAGAATGGAAGCAAACCATGGTTGTGCTACACGAACTGATACAGCATTGTCTTCGTGGGCCTCACAAATTTCATTGGTGACATGCGTGGCATTCTTCCCTTTTTTATACAAATATTTCAAAATATAGCGAATTCCTTTATTATTTTCACTCATGTTTGAACAGGTATAACTGTTTTCACCGAATTTAATTTTTTTTGTAAACGAAGCTTAAAATCTCACCTTTCCAACAAAATACGAAAATACTTTTTCGACCTATAATTAAATGAATAATAATTTAATAAATAATTTACTTCACGACTAATTTGCACGCGTGGAAAAGTACAACAAACTAGTAATGTAACGGACATGAAATCTAAAGCAGAACACAATTTTATATTTGATTAGAGCAAATACCATAATTTAAGGGAAAAGTTTATCATTTACGGTAACAGATAAAATTATCGTTAGACATGTTACGTCGCATTATCCACTGTTGTTTCCAAAAACAAACGTTAATCGTAATATGTATTTGTGCGATAATGATAATGTAAATCAGAAGAAAATATCCTACACACTATTTAGTTGAAGATGAATCCTGTAATGGCATTTTCACGAACAGACGGAACAAAATTAAATATTAATCGTCGGAAATCGATTTATTGTTTTTCAAATCGTTCTGGATTAAGAACTATTATATTTTATATAAGATATTTTCGAAGGAATTTTACCACGTTGATTGAGGTATCTTGAAAACATGCGATCTGAATGTATAAATCGCCTTTTCAGGTGTCGAAAAACGTTGACCTATTAGTTTATCTTTTGCGAATGGAAATAAAAACGTCCTTCGGTGCCAAGTGATCCTATGACTCATCAAACCCAAAACTTCGATTTTGCCCAAAAATGTAATTGGCTCAGTCGATACGTAAGAAACCACATTGTCTTGGTTATAAGTGATCTGTCTTCGAAAGTTGGTTTTGCTGATTTCTTGAAAGACAACTGGCAAAAGATTATTTTATACCACTCACAGAATTTAGTGTTCTGTGTTATTCTAGTGGTACGTTGCGACATGTTCAGCTTTCCTAACAAAAAAAAATAAAAAAAAAAAAAAAAAAAACTAACAAAAAAAAAAAAAAAAAAAAAATATATATATAGTTGATTTAGTCTCATCATGGATCATATAATGATATTGCAATATTAGTTTGCACACAACATCAATAGTTTCAGGAACAAAAACTAATTTGGACAACTTGTAGGAGTAAAGTAGGAGTGATCTAGGATCTCGTTTGAATTCACCATACCAACAATAAACACTTTCCCTTGATGGAGCTTCATTGTCAAAAATTAAATTATCTGTATTCATGTACTCTTGATGAGTTATTCCACATCGAAAGTTATAAAAAATAATCGCAGAAAAATATTTGCGAATTAACTACATTTTATTTTGTCTGGAAGAATATTTGAAGTTACTGTAAACAACACAAATAGCGCCCAAACTGTCAACCTTACGATAAAGTTGTTGGTTGCCAGCTCGCAGCATTAGAATTGCCAAATTTCAAAATAGAAAAGGTAACCTACGTCTTTAATGGACTCAAAACCATTTTGCTTTTGAATCGTGAGAATGGAGTATTTCATTTGAAATTGAAGGAGTCTATATGGTAATATTTTTTCCAAAAAAAAAAAAAAAACAAAATTTTTTTTCTATTTACGTTCTTCTGTATTAATTATTTTTTTTATTTATCAACACTTTTTCATGATTTTAGTAGGACCGGCAACTTACAAAAACGTACTTCTTAAGAATGAATTGGGTTCTTATGTTTCAGATGATTCAAATATGAGAAATCGTATCCGCCAGTGGCATTTCATCTCCCCAGCCATTACTCCAACACATGTCATCAAAAAATTCCGAAAAATATTTTCATACACTCCACGATATACCCCGTGATTTGTGAAAAACCTTCTATTGTAGAATAAAAATGTCTATGAAAAAACAAAAAACAAAAACAAAAAAAAAAAAAAACAAAGGCCAGATGACCCTACTGAGCCGTTAAAGAAGTTCTAAAAATATGTTTGGAAAAAATCAAATGATTTCAGAAATTCCACTTTTTTAGGTTCTATTTTCAAATATTTTATTTTTAAACATCTTATATTTGACAATCAAAAATTGAAACGATCAGACTCATAGTATTGTTATTTAAAAAAGACATAATAATCTTCTACAAACGAAAAAAAGACGACTACTTAGCTGCCATAATCAGTAGACGCTAGCCATGCCTAATGCAATTTACTAGCGGATACTATACCAAGGCTAGCGACCATTTGAGGAGAAATTAGATTAAAAAAAAAAAATATTTTGTGCCAAACTAATGTACTTGGTAATAAATGTACACATTTTTTACGATCTGATTAACTTTGTAACCTGCCACAATAGTTAGTAAATCGAAATAAATGTCAGTTAGTAAATATCTTTGATACATGACCATAAAATACATAATTAGAGGAAAGCATAAATATTCACTTACTCTTCACATACCTTCTGGAAGTTACAAATATTTAATTTCCATGTCGCACATTTGCAACATTAATTGGTATACTCACAAAAATTTCAATGCCGATTCTCCTTGTTTAAACAAATACTGCCAGCTGTTTGCCGCTTCCGTTACATTGCGTTGTCGGCTCACATCCACAGCTGCACAACTTTCACACAAGAGCACAAGAAGAGTTAATATTTTTAAGTAGCATACAAAAACTGCAGACATTTCAAACGGAGAGTAAAATTTCACACAGTCACAGCGTACACAGGTGTCTCTGCCAGAATATTGCAAAAATGTGTCAAAATAATCACTAATAATTATTTTTTCGTACTTTCTATGAACTCGTTTATGATAACAGTATTTCACAATGTGGTAATGTATGTGAGCGAATTTAATTACACTGGCTTGCCGCTGGTTGGCCATTGACACAAATACAAGTAATCCTAAAGAATAGGAAGTGATGGATTAAAGTCAATTCGGCGCACTCATCTACACACGCACAGATACGGTGGACTCATATATATGCAAGTATGCTTTTTTATGATACCAACTAACATACCCGTTTATTATTGGTTTTTTGCACCATCGGATTTAGTGTATTTTCCGCGCGTTCTGCTTAGCGGCGTGCAACTCAGCCTGCCAAGCGCCAAAGTACTACTGAGCGTATGAGTGACATGTGAGCAGCGTATAAGGACCTGAAATCCCATGCCACAGACTGGTTTATCTGTGCACAGTGCAACAATTTCAATGGTTAGTAAGCAATATTTTTATATACATAATCTATGCATATTCGTAATGTTATGCGAAGCATGCCTTCAGGAGCATCTGCAGCTGCTTAAGCTTCCGAAAGTCTGGATCGCTATGGAAAAATTTAAATACAAGCTTCTACATCGAATTCATGCACATGTGTACCAACTAGCGTGAGTATAATAGCCATTAAGCAGCCGTATTACAAACCCGCATAGTTTTAAGGATTCATGGTTTGTGACTTGGCTTAAATGCTTGTTAGTACCGTTTTTAATATTACGGCTAATTGAAGGCAATATTGTTTTAATATATGATTACCCATATAAGAATTATCATATCCGGTTCACTTCGCTTCGCTGAACAAATATTCATTTTGTTCCCCTAAAAGTAGGCAATATTTGTATTTTCAATTCCCCGAACAAAATAATATTATATATGTACAATAGATCAGGGTAAAGAGTTGACTCCGTTTCTCTCACTGTCGACACCTCTTCAGTGTTTCATGCTGTAAGGCCACTAAATTTTTAAGCGTTGCCTTGTAAGTGCTGGACAACTGCAATCTGCATTTTGAAATAAATTATTTTATAAAATTTTTTCCCCAACATGCATCAAATAGATCCACATTGCGGCGTGAGAAAAGCCTAGCTGTGCATTGACAAAAAATATTAATAAAAGCTATAATACTGAAGATAAATGATAACCAATGAATGAGTATGGCTTTTCGGGAGCAAATCCAACTGATAAGCTTACCGATTACAGCAACTAATAAAATGAACGTGACACTTGTTTAGTAGTATGTGCTCGTGTGAGTGGGTTAGTGTAGTAACAGGTATTTTGGTACCGAAATTAAATTTAGTGAAAAGCAAATAGTGTGATATATTTTAGAGCAGACAGCTAAATAATTTTTTTATTCTTTATTCTAGAACTTTAACTATCAGAACCTTTAATCTTTTCCATAATTCTTGACAACTTAACTATGATCAAACATTTTTAAAATAGATGAAACCTTATAAAACCAATATCACCTGTCTACAAAGGCAAGGCTTCTTTGGTAAAAGGTACTTTTTATATTTGAAAAAGTCATGATATAACTGCCAAGGGACTATGTGAGATACCTAACTCCAGCAACTCCATTCTTACGAATCAGAAAATTGTATTCATTCTAAATTCCACTTTGTTCTATTCTATGCATTTTATAGTCTAGAAAAAATTGGCTACACTCCTTGCGCTATTTATCGAACTGATAATGCTTGATATCAGTGCTGTATAATAAACAGGCTATTGCGGTTGTATAAAATAATTACTTGAGGTAACCGGTTGTAAAATTGTAATTACAGGCAGCACTGTAGATAATTCAGGCTTTATCTTGGAGCATAGCTGAACAGATTATTGATGCTCTCCCTGAAATAACTATGTTAAAAATATCATAATTCATATACACTTAAGGTTCGGAGTTATCAGACCGCCTAAACTAATTTAATGCAAGACTTTTCCGAAAGTCAAAACGATCGCTTGCCACAAAGGAAAGTATAGGGTAGTCGGAAAAGTCTTTTCGTATTTCTAATCAAACTTCAACTTATTTTTGCATATTTATAATGAACTTTAATGACCCAAATATGTATAATTTTGGTCACCCTTTTTGCCATTTTTCCGCTAAAGACAATAGTCCATCAGTTTAAAACTTTTCTAGTTTCTCTCTCTTCTCCTGGAGCCAACTTTACTCCATTAAAGGAGTTCTGTATTGACCGAAACAAGTCCGATGGTGCAAGGTCAGGAATATATGGTAGATGCATCAAAACTTCCCAGCCAATTTCTCCCAAATTTTGCCGAGTTATCAAAGATATGTGTGTGGAGCGGTATCCTGATGGAAGACGAAGCCTTTTCTGTTGATTAATTCTGGCCGTTTTTTTCGATTGCTTGGTCCAGTCTCGTCAGTTGTTCAACCGTTCGGCCAGGCAGCTAATAGTGGATGATTCCTTTCCAGTCCCACCAAAAACTTAGTTTCAAGGCATCAATACTGGCTTGGCGACCATTTGTTGAGCTTCACCACGCTTGAACCATAATTTGGTCTATTAAATTTTTCACAGACAATTCATGTGGTACGTAAACACAGAGGGTTGTTTTTTTTTTCTTTTTTTTGGCTTAAGCCGTTAGATGATGCATATTAAGTTCCTTAGCGATGTCATGGCTGCCTATGTGATGGTCCTGGTCAATACATTTCCATAGTTTTATCGACTTTTTAACGATAGATCGATCAGAGCGAGGTGCGTCTTTCACATCGAAATTTCCAGAACGGTAGCGAGCGAACCATTGTTGTGCTACAGTAACTGATACGCCATTGTCTCCGTAAACTTCACTAATTTCATTGATTGCTTGCGTGGCATTTTTCTCTTTATTTTACAAAAATTTCAAAATATAACGAATTTCTTCATTATATTCACTAATGTTTGAACAGCTTAACTTTTTTTAAACTTCCCCGAAATAAATTTTTTAACTTTTTAACATATCTTTCTATCCATTTTTAGCAGTTCAATGTATTATTTCATGTTACTTGATTCAACTTAATTAAATAAATTTTGGTATCAATCATTTTTTTAAGGTCAAATATCGCTTTATTAACCCATTGAACTTCAGTGCCATTTTCATGATGAGCTGATACATATAAAAGGTATAAGTAATTCGGGATGGGTCTATCAATAATTATCCAGACCCTATGGAACATTAGTTACGAGATTCAAATATTCGTAATTGACTTCGAAACCAGCGCCTGACAATAGGTCACTAAGCCAAACTAAAATCCAAACTTATTCGAACGTGATTTTCCTTCCCTTATTGAAATCATTTTAGAAATCAAACACACAATTTTTTCAACATTTTGTTTTTTCATCATTTAATACGTTTTATCTGTTGTTTCTTTCTGATCATTTTCAATCATGTGTGTTTTGCGCCGTCTATATTAGTTGAATATATTACTATCGCATTTCTTGTAATCGCTAAAACTTATATATTAACTTTTTTACACTGTGTTATTTTCATTTTAATTTTAGTTGTATATGTATTTCGTTTACTCTTAGTATGCGTTTCATAAATTACAATACATACATACAATATGCTTTTCACTTTGTTGCGTGGCGAATATTTCATATTTATAATTTCAAATATTTCACATATTCAAAATGCAATGAGTGTCATATACAAACATATATATTGTTTTTACTATTTAATCACTATTTTAGTTTTTACTTTCAAGTATTTATATTCTTTGTGCACGAATACTTACATACATACATATGTGTGACTTTGATCCGCAGAAGTCTTTAATTTGAGTTTGGCTCTCTGCTGCCTAAGAGCTCAGCACTGCATCCTCTAAGTTTCTATGTAACTACTAATTTTAAGCACACCTTCTCTAATAATTTTAGAATTTGCTACTCGCAAATATTTTTATATATATATATATTTTTTTATTTAATGCGATAACTATTTTGTTTTTACCTCACACAGACATATGTACAAATATTATAATTTACTCGTAATTGTGAATGCGTACAGCGCTCAAATAAAATGGTTGACAAAGTTTAAAATTATTAAATTAATAATTATTTGAATAAGAAATCATATATGTGTTTAATCTACAGGGTGGTTCAAGTAAAGCTTTACTCTCATAAACATTTAAGAGACAACTAAGTGTGATATCTCTGGGAAGTGAAAGATATTGCTATTCACTTGATTATGGTAGGGTATCTCAAAATATTACCTTTACCGATGAAGCAACGGCCATGTAGAAAATCTAAGCTACAGCATGAGAAAAGATTGGAAAGTTTAAAGCAAATCGTGGGGGGCCAGGTATTGAACCATTTTTTTGCGAAAACGCTGCTGGAAACAGCATTTCGGTCAAACTTAGACATTTTCAAAAAATAAAGCCATAGACTTGAGTTAGATTTGTCAGAGCCACAGAGTTCTTGACAGAGTCTACTTCTCTTGGTAAATGTTACAAACACTTTGAACGGCTAGATGTAGGCAACAGCTTTCGAAATTTTATTCATATATTGACCCACTTGGGTGAAAAAGCAGGACGGAGTTGTCCATCTTTTAGAATGTAAAATCAAAACAGCAAATATGATTTTAAAATTATTTCTATTGCCTACAGTTTTATTGTAGTTCATAACTTTATCTTGGTATGGTTGTGAAAATAATCTGGTCGCGGATCTAAGAGTGCCGAACTGTAGGCAATCGGACGAGTTGCGGATAGTGCAAGTCATTTAGCCGCCAATAAGCACTAAGCAGTACCATTTTGTCGCCATTCAATACAATCAACTCTCACATAAGTCAAAGGTAAGCTCACTTGAGTCGGTAAGCTTATGTTATCAGGATCAGAAGAGGTGAACCAACAGTAATGTCCAGAGACTTCGATGGAGTCTGCTACTAATACAGTTTAAGCTGCGAAACCGTTTGTTTAAACGTATCGCGGAAGGTCTTTCAACTCCAATAAGCGTCAATTTCAACATGGATTAAGTCAAGATTGGAAGGTCTATAAGAGGTAACCATATATCGAGAAATGCCACTGCTTCGGACTGAATTTGGGAATGGAAAATTCATGTAATGCTAACACGGTTTTTTTAGCAGAAAAAATAAAAAATATCAAAATAATTATCGAAAGAAGTCTTAAGATTCAATGGGAGGTACAGGAAATTATGTTGCTAACTTTATATAGTTGCCAATTTTTTAATGTATAAATAATCGCCTCAAATGTTTTTAGGTTCGACATAAATTTTTAAGGTCAAAACCCCCTACCTTTTCATTAGACTTCATTGCAAATTTTACAACTTTTTGACACAGTTTCTCTGTTTTCAAAAGACAATACAGTTACAAATATATAATATGATCAAACGCGGTTTTCACTTTATGTCAAAATGTCGTCTGCAAAAATCTCATAAGTCCCAAAAAAGAAAGTTTTCGCATACATATGTATGTATAAAAAAGATATCTGGCATTCCTCATATTATTATTCTCATATCAGAAGCTTCCAACATATGCTCAGATCTGCTTCATACAACTTTACTTTAAATAAGTGATGTTTACAACTAAAATTACGTTAGTTAAAGTAGGCTTCATACTAAACTAGAGTTGCAGGTTATGCGCAGTTAGGCTTATTTATTTGTTTATAAATATTTTAATGTGTAAATCTACGAATTAATTAAGCCGACTACAGAAATACAGTGCGTAAGGAAAGTGTTAGTACCGCGGTGGAAAACTAAACGCACACTTCACTTAGCTACATATATTTTACATACACACACGCACGCACTTACCTTATAGATTACAATGTGGAACTACATACATTTTATAACTCTAAATTTAGCGGATGGTAATTGAAAATTCATTACAGTAACTTCAACTGCTTATATAGTAATTAATTGATTTTTTTTCAGTTAAATCAAATAAATGCTGCTTATATTTATGGAATTTGCTTTCTACATACAAATGTGTTGCTTGAGGGGAGCTGTCTGCGCGCCTACTACTAAATATACACACATACAATTACACGGAGGGTATCAAATTTCAGCACATCATCGCACATAACATTGAATTACATACATTTAATCAGACTTAAGAACTAATTGCATTTGCATATACAATTCTTTGTATTAGTATATGTATGTGTGTGCTTGACAACTCAGCGTTTTTATTTTGAGTCTCATATCATTTCATTTGTGCAGTTACTTAGCTGTTTTAATTTACAGTTAATTGTTTCACATGCCGTTAGGCGCATATTTTATGTATAGCAGTTGCATACATACATACATACTGCTTAACTTTCTATACTCATATGTATGTCCGTCTGCGCAGTCTAACACGCATATCTGTAATGCAGCAGTCAAACGAAGGGATTATCGGAGCGGGGGCAAAGCAACTGTTTTGGAGGATGTTCGCTTTTTATTCTGTGTTATAATTTCGTATATTTTTAGTTTTATTTACTATTTTTTATCGTGTTTATCGCCTCCTTGCGCCGTCATGTGTTGTTGAGTAGTGTCATTTTATCATTTCTTTTTTAGTTATTTATTTTTGTATGTTTGTTTTTTTTATAATTATTTACTTATTTACAGGTGTGTTCTTCGAGCACTTTCACACAGACATCACATTTGACCTGGCAGCACCAGTGGAATTTGCAATTGCAGCGTTCTCGCACCACAATGTTTTTGGTGTTGTAGCCTCGACCGCAACATAAGATGCCGCAACCATCCAAGCCGGAGGATGTTTTATTGCATACGCGACCATGTGTGCCTGTAAGTGGAAAATTGTTATAGTAAATTCACCAATAATTTTGTGGAGGCGGAAGAAAGAAAACACTATAGAAAAATCATACGCTTAAAGGTAAACAAGTAATTTCTGCTTAACAGAATTTGATTCGATATTTTTTATAAGTGCAACAAATTGGTAATCATATTTCAAAGTTTCAAATTTTTCGGAATCCCGAATTGGTTGCTCATAAATCCCGAAATCCTTGAAAGCATTTAAATATTAGTTTGTCAAAAAAGTCTTGCGGTATTTTTAGTGAATTTTCAATTGTTCATACTTTTTTTTTTGATGACTCATGCCGATGCTACGGCTGCTACTATGTCGGTCTCTTTCGACCAATTCAGCGATTTTATCGCAATTTTCGACGACAGGCCTTACGGAGCGTGGCGCATCCGCGACCACCTCTACACCAGAACGAAAACGTTGAAACCATCGTTGTGCGGTGGAAATGGAAACTGTATCGGGTCCATAAACTGCACAAATTTTATTGGCGGCTTGAGATGCATTTTTGCCTTCATCATAGTAGTACTGTAAAATATGTCGTATTTTTTCTTTATTGCTCCATGTTTGCGACGCTATAATTCACGAACGACTTAAAAGAAACGACAATCAATCAAATACGTGTTAGCGTGAAATGAGCTTTCCAAAAAGGTATAGCATGACCCGAATAAAACTAGAACTATGCGCCAACTAGCGAAAATGCCGCAAGACTTTTTGACAACCTAATATAACAATGCGATTCGAGTTACTTTTTATTAATCTATTCTCCGTATGAAATGTTTTTTTTTGCCAATCCCCAAATCCCAAAAGCACTCAAAAAATGCCGTAATTTCCTAAATGTAAGAATATGATTCGAATTGAATTTAGCAGCGCAACAAAATAAAACTTATTAATTTATAGGGCAATCATATCTTTTTATTTGAAAATTTTCGGGATCTCGAAATTGGTTTTCTTCAATTGTGAATCGGGATTCACGTAGTGACTTAAATTCGAATCCTAATTTAAATCAGTTTTTTCAACTAAATTTTAAGTTATCTACATATCTGCAAGCTGATTTAATTTCCATTCCACTCACCTGGCCACTGCAACTGCCGACTATTGCGACACCAATCTGGGCTCTCATCCAGATACACCAAATCGTGCGACGTTGGCATTTTATACTGCGTGTCTTTGACTTGTAAACGACCACGTTTATTCAATTTCACTACCGTAGCCTCTTCGTATTTTTCACGCAAATAGTCGCCTGTAGAAAAAAGAAAGTGGTAAACGTGGTAATAGTAAAATTGCCGAGTGATATGTATAGTATAAGTAAAAATATTTATTATTTATAAAAAAGAAGTAGATATTTCATATTATTATTTTTTTTTTTTTTTGGTAAGTTTTGACAAGTTTATTTGTATATATATAGATATATCAAGTGTTTACTGTATATGTTATTTGGATATGAACTTCACTTCTGCCAGCGATGCTGTGCGCCATCTAGTCATCTGCTAAATCAGTCGATAAAGCGGTTTTTACAGCAAAGTTCTGAACCAGGGAGAATTAATAAGAAGTGCAGTGCGTTTATGTTATTAACATAACTGTACAGCATGAACAACATAATGTTAGAGAATGTTAATTAAAAGGGGAAAGACGTTGAGAGATTATTTAAGTAAATAATTATCAGTACTCTCTGCTTCGTGTCAATTTGTGGGGGCATCAGGTAAGAAATTTGATATCGGAGCTAGTATACAATTACAGAATGATTTTTATTTTCGCTAATAGCTTTTGAAGATTCCTAACATTTAGTTAAGTTTAGGTAATATTAATTTGCCATTCAACAGCGTTTTTCTAAAATATTTTAAATACATAAATATACGCCATATTTATCTCAATGTGACTTAAACTAGTTACACCTAAAAAACATACCGATTTCTCTGATTGATGAGAGCTGCTGCCAACAAGTGATCAAACTGCATGAACCAGAGACACCATGACACTTGCAAGTGATGCGTGTTTTCTTGAGGACAGCCTGAAATGTGAAAAGTTCATATTTTGAATGATTTTATATTTTTTTTATTTTTATATTTTCGTCTTTAATAAAATATAGTTCAAATATTTAATTGTTCATTATATGAAAGACAAAAAAATGCATTTTGCTAAGTTCATAGGACTGTCTTTAATGTTGTGCCAAATATATAACGCGATCTGTCAACCAGTTTGTTTACAGCAGCTGCTTAAATCGCTGCACCTCAGTAGTGCGTTGCGATTTTTTCAACGGATAAAAATATCGTACAAAGAATTTGTCTAAAATTTTGTATTTCTAACCAAATTTCATGCGCGGAACCATTTAGAATGTTGCAAAGATGTTACCGTGATTCAGTTTTTTTTTTTCAAAAATACAAGCCTACGAGTGGTACAAAGCCTACAAAGACGGTCGAGAGATCATTAAAGACATGACTTATTCTGGACTAACTTCGACCTCTTCAACTGATAAAACTGTGAAAAGTGAAGATATAGTATTTGAAATTCATCAGGGAAGTGCTATGGAGATCGCAAATGGATTAGATATCTCTCGCGAGTCCGCTCGAATGATTTTGGTGGATATTTTGTGTATGAAACGCGCTCTTGCTCGACTCGTCCAGATAAAGCTGAATTTTTTTTTTTTCAAAAAGATTACAACGGAGTTCAAATTTAAAGCCACAAATGCAATGAATACCATCAATCAAGCACTGTATACCCCAGATTTTTCTCCATGTGATTTTTTTTGTTCCCTGAACTGAAATTTCCACTCCGTGGAGACCGTTTTCAGTCGATCGAAGAGATAAAACAAAATTCTTTAGATATCGATCTGAAAGTTGTACACGCTATATTTTTCGCAAGAAGTTGATAATTTGTTGTGTTTGCCGATATTCAACCACTATAGCACATAGCTGCTATACCAACTAATTGATAGGAATCGAGTGCTTATGTGGAAAGTTTTTTGACTTGACGAGATATATTCAAGAAATTTGGTATGTAGGTATTATTGCCTAAGGTTTTCGAATCACTATAACATATAGCAACCATACATACTGAACTATAATCTAGTTCTTGCATAGACAATTTTTTCATTTGACGAGTTGTCTTCAAGAAATCTGCATGGATTATTCTGCAAAAAATCTCCGAACATATTTTTTTATTATTCAGTCAAATTTTAATAAAATATTTAATTTTTTATATGAGAAAAAATTGTTGAACCGCATAAACAATATACTTAAAATTTCATATTAAAAGAGAATGTAAACCTACTAATAATACTTTCATAATTACACCAAAAATTCGTTAAATGCTTCAAGCTTCTAAAATCGAGCAAAGGACAATTTGACCCACGAATGTGAATAGCCAGAAATGTTGAACACTCCTTTAAGCACAAATTGAAACCTCACATGGCACACAGGAATCACTTCATTTCTTGACCATTGATAAAAGTACATACCAACGCACATACATATATATTATAGTGAGTATGTGGATCTGCTGCAGCGTTTTCCGGTTGCGCTGGCATTCATTCATACAAAAGAATTGCTCATATTTCCTGCTACTTAGCGAAATAATTTGAAACCTTGCCACAATACAAATACGAAGACATGCTGCTGTCCACTCGCACACACACAAGCACCAGCAGACTGATGGGTGTACAAATATGAACTGACACACACTGTTGTGAAAAATAATCGTGACACAAGAGTGGTAAACATATGAAAAAAAAAAAACAAAAAACGAGCGAGAAATATTGAAAAACATATACATATATAACAAAAAAAAAAAAAACATAAAATAAAAATAAAAAAATAGTGAAAAAGTTGGACACTCATGCATATGTATATGTTGGATAATGCGGTGTTATGTGTTTGGATATGCTTGTGTATAAATATCTGTGAAATATAAAAAATGAATTGAATTTGCGATTTGTGTGTTGGCATTTGGCAACGTAAACAACCACTTATTGCTGCCACAACGCCACTGCAGCTGCCACAGACGTTGTTGACTTCCTAACACATTTATACGAGGATTTCCAGCTAACTGTCGGCGTTGCTTATGGAGCTGAGCGCAGTCAACAGCATTTGTGTGCATGTGTGTGTGTGCTTATGCCACATATGAAAACGGACGGCGACAAATGATAAGAAGTACTGCACATAAAATGTTGCAGAAACCATCTCCTCGCGGTAGTTAGATAGTATGTGTGTGTGTGTGTGTGCGCTTACAAGCAGCGACACAAGTAAAGCTGCAAAGTCATGTGGTCGTGGCTGTGCAAAAAACGAACTTAAATTGATGCAACATTACAATTGTGTGGCATATCAAATGTCAAACAAAGCAGACAGACACAAAGACAGACGAACGTTTATTAAAAAAAAAAAGACAACATGGCAACAATAGCAACAGAACGCATCTGCTGCTGTGATTACTGCCTGCGTGCAACTAGCTTTGGTTGCAAAGAAACTTTATAAGAACACAGCACAGCAAGCACGCAAATATGCATTTTTTAGCGGCAGTTACGGCAATAACCAAACAACCATTTCTGAACAACAACAATAACAACTACAACAGCGCCAGAAAACGCGCAGTGAAGTGCAATCGATATTTGTTGTCATTATTTCAATCGCCAATAGTGAAGTATAAAGCAAGCAGTGGCAATAAAGTTGCCGTTGATGAAAGGTAGTGGAAAAGAATGAAAGAAATCCCAAATCGACTGATAGCGTTGTGAAACGCAAAACTGTCTATTAGCTCCAGTTGTTTGTGTAAACATATATTAGCAAGTACAGGGTGACACCATTACTTTTTGAGCTTCTGGTGCAATATAGCCTTGATTTCTGTAGGAATGGTTTATTTGAATTCTGCAGTGATAAAATTGTTGTTGGCGGATACATTGGGCTACAAATAACTTCTAAATAAAAACAAGAAAAATTTTAATTTTGGATGCATGTATTGGGTAGTCGAAAAAGTCTTTTTGTCTTTCGTCGTATATTTCCAGTGATACCAAACACATTGTGTAACCTTGTGCGTTGGAAAGGTGAGATTTTAACCTTCATTTAACCAAAAAAAAAAAAAAAAAATTAAATTCGGGGAAGTTGAAAACAAAGTTGCAGCTGTTCAAAAATGAGTGAAAATAATGAAGGAATTCGCTATATTTTGAAATTTTTGTATAAAAAAGGAAAGAATGTCACTCAAGCCACCAATGAAATTTGTGAAGTTTACGAAGACGATGCTGTATCAGTTCGTGTAGCACAACAATGGTTCGCTCGATTCCGTTCTGAAAATTTCGATGTGAAAGATGCACCTCGCTCTGATCGATCTATCGTTGAAAAAGTCGATGAAATTATGAAAAAGATTGACCATCGCTAAGGAACATAAAATTTATCTTCAAACGGTTTCGAACCATTTAAAAATCGCTGCCTATAAAAAGAAGCTCGATGTTTGGGTACCATATGAAAAATTTAATGGCTCGAAAAAACATCTGCGATTCTTTACTGAAACGAAATGAAATCGAACCATTTCTAAAGCGAATGGTAACAGGAGACGAAAAGTGAATCAAATATGACAATAATATGCGACAAAAAATCATGGCTCAAGAATGGTGAAGTGCAACAAATTGGTTGCAAAGCCAGGATTGACGCCTCGAAAAGTTATGCTTAGTATTTAATAGGATTGGACAGGAATCATCCACTATGAGTTGCTCCCTCCTGCTCGATGGATTAATTCTACATTTTATTATCAACAACTGCTAAGATTGAAGCAAGCAAAGAACTGATCAACAGAAAGGGCTTCGTCTTTCATCAAGACATTGCTAGACCGCACATATTTGGGAGAGCTTGGCTGGGAAGTTTTGATATATCCACCATATAGCCTTGACCTTTAGCCATCGGATATTATTTGCTTCAGCCAACGCAGAACTACCTTAATGGAGTAAAGTTGGATTCAAGAGAAGCCTGTGAAAATTACTATTCGCAGTTTTTCGAAGATAAACCAAAAATTTTAACACTGATGGAATATTTGGAAATTATAGCTTTGCCTTGGATAATAATTCATGTCAAATTTCGTGAAGATAAAAAAGTCTTCCAAACAAGAACTAGATTCGATTCGGTCGGTTTTTATGACAGTTATAAACCACAGTAATCAGATATGTTTCAAGTAATTATCTCTGCAAAAGCGCTTGAAGATACCTAGTCAAATGAAAAAGTTTCCTTTCAAGCACTTAATTCCGATCGGTCAGTTTGTATGGTAGCTATACGCTGTAGTATTCTAATATCGGCGGTTCCCACAAATCAAAAGCTCCTTATGGAGAAAAGGATGGGTGCAAGATTTCGAGCGATTTCTCCAGAACTAAGGAACTAGTTCTTCGATTTGTTGTTGTTGTTGTTTTTGTTCATAACACTTGTTTGTTACTGTTACGCTGCAGTGTTTTTGCTGGCGACATGCGGTATATTACATTTTTTCACTGCCACACAAGCCGTTTGCTGCCATCACTACGTGCATCACGGCACCAACATGCAACCTTATTTGCTTCAATTTCACGAAAAAAAAAAATAAAAAATACAAACGATCATGTCCGAAGTTGATTGTCTCGTGCCTCACTCACTGTATGAGAGGCTGCCAAATGAACACATCCAAACACACAAGCTCAGAGGAGCATCACAACGCTATCAAAAACAGAAAGTACAGCAGCAACAACATAGACTATACATACACATGCAGATGGTTTCAGGAAAAAATCGAACTTTGTGGGCAAAGACAACACCTCCAAAGGAACAATACCCGCAATGCACCCAGTTTATATTAGAATTTCTTTGCTTTTTTCGCTCTTTTATTTGCGACTTGCTCAATTGAAGTGTCTGCCACATTCAGCGCTCATATGCACCATCATATATACATAAATACAAGTATGTCCTGAAAAAATATTGCGCAATTGTTCGTACACGCTTGGGATCTGAGAAGTATTTCTGCCGGTGCCAAATGTTGATGAACAAGCGTTTAGCAGAGAAAATTGACATGCATAGGAAAAAATTAATAGTCGCAAACAAAAAAAAGTACCGTACGTAGCAAAAAATCGCAACGATTAAAAATATTGTTTGGGAAATATTATTGAAATCCTTTAATTGTCTCTAAGCGACTGTGTTGTGAAAAAAGAAGAAAAAAGTTAACTTTGGTTGCACCAAAACAATAATATCTTCATAAAATTTATAAAATATCTGTATCCAGATTGTTTTCAGTCAAATTGTATGATAGTATTATGTTATAGTGGTCCAATATTAGCGATTCTGCTAAGTGAGCATTTTGTCGGAGAGAAAACGACGTATGCAATATTTCAGGTCGATAGCTCAAAAAATGAAGGTCGGACATGACAAAATCGACTCGGCTTCGTAGCAAACTCTTTAACCCTGATCAAGGTATGAAAACTTTGAAGTAATCTAATGCCGGGAAAACTGTACTTTTAGCCAACTATTGGCAGCAAATCGCCAACAACAAAGATGCGAACGTTACGTCTAGATTTTATTTGAGGGCAACTTTCCCAGTAGGGTTATCCCGGCTGAAATTGAAAATTTTTAGTCACGAGTAAATTCGACACATTATTTCTTTGAATCTTTCGTTTTAGAATCGTGATTATTGGAAAATTATAGCTTTTCTACCTCCGCCTTTTTTTCCACCAATTTAAAACATAATAACCAATATTTGCGCCCACCACTGTAAATATATGAAACCAAAAATATTGTGATATTTTTCCCTCTCTGTGTAAAATATATGCACAGCTATTTGTTACAATAACTTTTTTTGTTTTTAGTTTAGCCTTTAGTAACGGCTATTTTGTTAGTGTTGTTACTGCTGTCACTTTAGTCGCTGCTCCCATGTTGGCTCTTATTGTGGCTGGTAATGAGTGATGTTGGCTCGCTGTGAACTTTGCAAACCTTTTTGACAAACTTGGTCGCCTCTGCCTTTTTTGCAGCTGAATTTTTCATTTGGCGTTTGCATTTTCAACGCTGTTTGCGTGTTTGTACGTGCGTGCGTAGTTTTTGGCTTGCTGCCACACAACTAGCGCCACAAATGGTTTTCAAACAATCCAGCTCAAGCGCAGTTTGTTGTTGCACATCCATTTTTTATATAAAAAAAAGGTAAAAATCTTGGCAACACTATTGTTAGTGAAAAATTGAATTTTTTATTATTTTACAGATATGGATTTGCCTGTTTTTGCGTTTTGTTTTTTGCTTTGTTGCACTTACTCACTCACCTTTGTGGTTTAGGCTATTTGTGGTGAAATTTTGCCACGCTCTGGAAATTGCTTTTTATAGAGAGGTGTGCATGCAAAGTGGAAGTGGTGGAATATGTTGCGGAATTTAATATTTAAGTGAAATATGGATGAGAGCAAAGTTTTATGTGCGCTTAACAGCCACTTATGTGAATACAGTTGGGATTTAATATAAATTATCAAACTGTGCCTAAAAAATAAGGTGACATTTGAATTTAAACTGTGCGCGTCGAAAAATTTGGAGAATTATTTTTTTTAGGTTAGGTTGGTAGTACTGTTAGTCACATTTACATATGTCAAATTTCATGGTAAAATATTCATTAGTGGTTGAGATACGTGTCGTTTTGTGAGGTGCTAAAAGTGAGTTTTTCGCTTTTTGCGATGTCGAAATTTGTTGAGCAAAGAACTTGCATTAAATTTTGTTTACGGTTCTGCTGCGGATACGAAAGCCTTTGGTGATGAGGCTATGTCTAAAAAAAATGTACAAGTGGTATAGTGAGTTCCAATTTTGAAAATAAATACAATGTGGGGAGGAATCTACACAAATTTTTTTTGGCAGTAGCCTGTTGCTATGGATAGGTTAGTAATTGTACTCCTTAAATAGTTAGTGAGCTCGAGACCTGTATAGCAGCTATTGGAGTGAATGAATACCTCCCGAAAATAAGAAGAACAACTTCGTGGAAGTACATCTGCTGTTACCTTAACAGCAGATACTACAGTATTCTGAAAGTCTGAAGACAAGAGTTAATTGAGATCCGCCGACAGAAGACTCACCCTTCAAGCTTTCCCTTAAGCATCGATGCATCCGTGAAAGTAGTACAGTGGTCTGACAGTCTGAAACAAGAGTTGTTTCAAAGTCCCTGATAGAAGATTCAGTTCCAATCATCCCCTTAATATTCGCCCTGGAAAAGTTCATAAAACCGATATCTGTATAAAAGATATATTTGCGCTAATGTAATTATTTGCACCTACACTTGATACATTGTTAGAGGACCAATCAACATTATCAGAAACAAAAGTTTAAGGGGGTCGTCTAAATATTTAAATATTCATCAATATTTATTTTGTCCCTTCGAAGTAATCCCCACCAAATATAATGCACTTACGACAACGTTTCCTGCCCTCGAAACTCATTTCTTAAGTACTTTCTGAGAGGACTTTCATCTCCTTAAGAGAATTTTATCTCATGTCTTCGATCGCCTGAAAACGAGTTCCATGGAGCCAAATCTGGTGAATACTTTGCTTGATCAATGGTATACTTTGCATTTTTGGCTTCAAATTCCGTCAACGTGTAAAATCTATGAATTGTTATTCCACTATTCCGACGGTTTTCGATAAAATTGAACACCTTGACCGTCTGTCCCTCCAGAACAAATTCATGATACACCAAACCATGAACATCGAAAAAACCATGAGCATCACCTTGATTTTTGAGCGGCTTGGCCTGGTTTTTGGTTCCGGTTCGTTACTTCCCCTCCATTCCGATGTTTGCTGAATTGTTTGCTAGTCAAACTCCGAAAGGGGCATGGGTCCACCGGCAGTTATAATGCCTTCTCATAAAATTATGAAAAATATTCGAAAACTTGAAGTTCTTACTGATGCACAGGCTTAAGTCTATTGCAAAAATGTCGGCAGTGTTATATTCAAGGATGTTTCAAGGTAAGAGTTTCTTCATATTCAAGTTTATAAACTAATTAATGGAATATAAAAAAATGCTACTATCGTGAATTTTTTTTTGCAATTTATTGACGAAAATTAGCCTCCAGGAGCGCGAAGGTAGACGACTCTCCTTAGAACACAAGTATCTGCGAGATAAATTTGCCAATGAATTAAAAATAGAAATAATAATTTTTAATATAGAGTAGCTCTTTCTGTGTTACTTTATATTTGCTATTTAAAAAAATTATTTATAGAATGATAAGAATTTAATTAACTTAATCCGTTTTTAATTTTCAAACTTATTTTAATTAAATAGCAATTATTGCAGCTGTCCCAACCCCCAACTGAAAGGTGTTCCCAGATATATCATATTTATTGCTACAATAAATCTGAACAAATTGTAAGTTTTTTTTTATTGAAATCAATAAGGAGAGAAATAACTATTTTTTTAAACAAAACTCCACGCTTTGATTTTATCGCAGCCTTTTTAATGAATTCATGTCTATGACATTTATATTTGTATTTATAGATTGTTAACACGAGATTACACTGATTTATGTTTAAATATCATGCCACTTTGTTTGCCAAAAATCACATACTTACACACACATACACGCACAAAGGTATTTATGCATTCAAAGGATAAATTTCAGCTGATTTTATCATAAAAAAAAAACATTATGTGAATGTCAAGCGAGACATTAATTTATTGAACAAAATTATTTCGCAGCAATAATTTTTATACCCATACCCATTCCACTCCAAAACTCAACGCCACTCAGTGTTGCATGAACTGTTAATTGCCACTGTCACAGTTGGTGTGAAATATCTAAAATGCTATTTTGCCGCACCCCATGGGCACAAGCAGCGCTGAGCGTGCAGCACATACTGTGTGTGCCACATTAGCCAACTAACCAAGCATTAATTGTGCCACCAATTGAAGGGCGGGAGTGGGTGTGCCGGCAACATTTATTAATAAATCTATGCAGCTAAATGTTTGTGATTAAGTGGCAAATATATACATGTATAGTAAATACTGATACCCGCATCAAAACCAGTAAACCAAACGGAATAGCTCAAATGCAACTGCGCCTCAATTTGTGCTTCGTAACGATCGTTTGCCGGAGTTTATTCACGCATAATTTGCTTAGAATATAAGTGGCCACCATTAACAATCAGCAATCAGCTGTCCATTAGCTATTGGCAATATATTTTGTGTCTAATTGTCACACATACAAACACATGCTTAATTGGTAAATGACTTGGAAGAGTTGCGGTTTCTTTGCTCTTGAGGGGTTTGTATCGCAATATTTTGCATATTAACTGGAGGAACTTGTATTTGATTTATATTATTTATTAGAATTTGTTGACAGAAACGTGTTTAAGGCTTGGTTCGAGTCACGCAATCTCTACGCATTACTTGTGGAATTCAATCACTCAAATTGTGTAGAATTTATGGAGTCATAAATTAAAAAGTTGTAGAAAATTTATTTTGGAAGGCCGTTTTCTTATGGCCTACAGACTTTTCTGGCAGCGAAGTCAGCTCTTATACTTAGCAAATACTCAACCAAATTGGATACCAGAATCGCCTTTTTTCTTTAAACGGAGAAGTATTTAAAGTAAGTCTCTTGTTCTCATAAACAAGTAATATATTTTTATATACAGATGGGCAAATAAGTTGTATATTTTGAATAATTAAAATTCCTGGAAGATTTTATAAGCAATATTGAAAGAATGCTATTGATCTCTTAGAGAATCTATTTCACAATAAAGCTGCAATGGGTTCCTGGCAGCTGTCAAGCTTATGAGCCAACTAGAGCAGGCAGCGCCCTACAATTAGAACTCGATAAGGAGGAATTATGTATATGCCGCCTCTGGTATATTTGTAGATACTTAATTGACAAACATGTAGCTTAGGCTCGGTGGATTCATTTCTCAACTTGCTCCACAAACAGGCAAACGTAGAATGAATGGAATATGGGCCGCACACACCGACTATTAGAATTCAAAAGAAGTGACATAAGAACCCTGGTATGTGTGCTAATAGGGCATTATCTAATAAGTATACTTACAAACTGCAAACATGAAACATAGAAGCTCTATCTTAGAAGCTGGAAAGAAGAAGAGGAGACTAGAGAACATCTCCTATACGAATACAAATGTGAATTAGGAGACAGCAGCTACGCTGGCTAGCTGATGTTGTGCGATTGGATGAAAACATTCCAGCTTTGAAAGTATTCGATGGCAAAAGGAACTAGTTTCGCTTTGATTATCCAACTGGCGCCATTTAGCGGAAATAAGAAACGACTCGGCTTTAAACACGTAAGCGGTGTCTACAACAGTGAAGAAGAAGAAGATATTGACGGAGGTACTGCAGTCTTACAAGTAAATAAACTGTGAAATAATATTAAGAATAGTTGCTGAAGTCCATTAGTGGCTTGTATGAGTTAAAATGGAAAGTTGGGTAAAATTTGAGTGAACTTTTCCTATTTATTTCACTTTCTTTACTCTTTATTTTAATATAAATTGAAATATGCTTAGCAACAAATATTATTAAGAGAGGTGCGGTAAACAGAGGGCAGTAATAAATTACCAAATTTCATAAAATTTCAGTGTAGATCAAACTTTTCAACATTTACCAAAAAAATTAATAACATTTCCTACAAAAATGTGCTAAGAGTGTAATTTATTAAAAAATAATGAACTTTCACCATTACTATCTGTTCTCAACAATTTCACTGATTACTATTTATTAAAAACTAAAAAAAGCAAATATATATATGAAACAGAGTAACAGTGTCATCAGCAGCAATGTCGTCGTACGCTCTTCACAAATATTGTAGTGTGCAACTACGTGCAACATAAGCGCCCACGGTGGCCGTTGCCGTTGGTTTCACGCTTTCAATTTACTACACAGGAAATCAACGTAGACTCTAATTGCCTCAGGCATATTGCTCTTGATTGGCCAGATTTGCGGAAAGGCCAGAAGAGATACAAATGCAACATTTTATATGTATATACATATATATATGCGTGTGTGTGTTTGTCTGTGTCAAGCAGTTTGTGTTTGAAATTGCCAATTGGCTACTGTAAGTCAATCTGCACTAGAACAACAACAATAAATAAACGAAGCTCTATTGCTCAACGACTGATAACAGTTTTTATTAAATTTTTTGTTCTTGCATGGGTGTGTTTGTGCTTGTAGCACTTGTTGCCTTGGTTTGCAACCAACATTTGTTCATTTCAAAATCAACCATAAGTGGACGTCCAATGAATTCCGTTTTTAATTCGCAATTTCCTCCGCGCGCCTCGGGCAAATTAATAAAGCGTAAACAGAAAATAGTTTAGTCGACTCGCAACTGTCAACTGCAAGCGTAGCCAGCGCACAAAGCAGCACCCACACACACGTGCATACCTATTTCCCATGAGTAAGCTCAACAACCTGTTTTTTATGGTAGCAACATATTCGCTGTTATTGCTTTTTATGATGAAAAGTAAAACTTTTTTATGTTGTTCCTCAAATTGTTGCACGTTGAGTTCACAAAAGAAAAACAAAAAGTTTTGTAATTATTTTTTTCGAAATTAATAAATGTTTTCGCCACTTATTTGCAACAAGTTGATGCATGAGGCAAGTGCGCTGACTTGTAAAAAACTTTTAATAAAACATATACAATAAAGGTACTCACCCGCCGGCCCGCTTCGTTGTTGTGCAAATTCATTAGACTACGAGCCTTGGCCGCAATGCTGTTCTTCCATTTGCCCGCACCCTCACCACCACCAGCATCGCCGGCCGCACCGTTCGCTGTGGCGTCTGCTTGCTGATCGTTTGGCATTCCGTTGATGGCGCGTTGATTTTTACGTCTTCGCTTGCGCTTGCCGGCGCCACCGCCGCCAGCATCCATATTGAACACCTTTGTGTTTAGAATTTCGCGATTGATTTTCTCCTAGCGACAACAACAACAGCAACGTCAATATTAATACACCGCGTAGCGAGTTGCACGTTATGCCATGCAACATTGCCAGGACACAAGCGCAGAGGCGATGATGCGCAGCATGCGGAGGTGATATAAAGTGATATAAACATGGCCAACAACATCCAACAACATGAAATCCAAGTGGCGCATGAAAATACCATCGGGCGTTATAAAAAAGTGTGTAAAGAGAAAATGAAATATATATGTAGTGAAAAAGTGAAATATTCAAGTGTGTTGGTGTGTAATAGCCGCGATGTTAAGGTAGAAGCACATAAAAAGCTAATAATAAAATCTTACGGACGCAGGTAAGTTTGAGAATTTATCTACAACAAAGCTGCGTCCGGCCGCGCGATGTCAATAAAGGAGTCTACTAATATTAACTTGGCCCCGGCAAGTGTTATTGCCATAAAAATAGTTGGTGCATACTAATATTTAGTTAAAAGCTATTATTAAATGCTGCGTTGAAGCTGGAGCACTCCTTAAAATTGAAAATAATGAAGAAATTTACAATATGTATTTTGAAAATTTTGTAAAAAAAAAGGAAAGAATGCCACACAAGTTACCAATGAAATTTGTGAAATTTACGAGTAAAAATGTGTGGACCTATCATTGAAAAAGTCAATGAGATTATGAAAAAATTTGACCAGGACCGTCACTTAAGCAGCCATGACATCGCTAGGGAACTTAATATTCATCATCAAAGGGTTTTGAGCCTTTTAAAAGAGGATGGCTACAAAAATATGCTCGTTGTTTGGGTACCTAAACCAGGGTACCAGGGTACGCTAAACCAGATTTGACGCCTCGAAAGGTTATGCTGAGTGTTTGGTGGGATTGGTAAGAAATCCTCCACTATGAGCTGCTCTAGCCTGGTCGAACGAATAACTCTACATTTTACTGTCAGCAACTAATGACATTGAAGCAAGCAATTGAAAAAAACGACCAGAACTGCTCAACAGAAAAGGCTTCGTCTTCCATCAGGACAACGCTAGAGCACACACAACTGTGATGACTCGGCAAAAGTGGAAGAGCTTAGCTGGGAAGTTTTGAAGCATCCACCATGTAGTCCTGAACTTGCACCATCGAACTACTATTTGTTTCGGTCAATGCAGAACTTCCTTAATGGATTAAAGTTGGCTTCAAAAGAAGCCTGTGAAAATTGCTTGTCGCAAATTTTTGCCGAGAAACCAGAAAAATTTTACACTAATGGAATAATGTCTCTAGCGGAAAAATAGCAAAAAGTGGTCGCCCAAAATAGTAGATATTTGGTTCAATAAAGTTTATTATAAATATAAAAACAAAAATAAGTTGAAGTTTGATTAGAAATACGAAAAGCCTTTTTCGACTACCCAATAAATAAGCATGAGTTGAGTGGATTCTGCCATGTCTGTTTATTATATGTCCGCGAACTATACCCTCAGTATTTTGGAGTATCGATCTGAAATTATCGGACATAGCTGCTATACGAACTGTTCGACTAAAATCAAGCCCCTACCGAACAGACTTTTTCAAGTTGAAAGTATATGAACGAAAGTAAGCTTGAATCAGTGTTCAAGGCAACATTTTCTGGAGAAACTCCATCCTCACTTAGAAATTTTCTTAAATTTAAGACACTGAAAACATACCCACACCCTGTATTTGATTTTATCCCACCGTTAGTTGAACTAAACTTTTGAACAAACAATGAAACTTTGCGATGCCTTAAACTTGCTAAACTCCACTAAGCGCTACATGGTCCCCTTGCATAAATACCGCCTGCCAACTATTTTGCTCCTTGCCATATGCACCTGCTGTTTATGCACTAATGAACTTTTCCGCGCGCAGCTGGGCCTTCTGTGACAGCAATTATGTAAGCTCACAAGACGGCGTGTCACTGCTAAACGAATTACCCAAGTGAACTCATCATTGTCGCCCCGATCCTAACCACCTACATTGTATGTACATAGGAGCGCCGTAACGCCTAACTACCAGATGAAATCGAACCCCAGCGGAATGCATGAGCAGCGACATTGTTGTCCAACAAGCATGCAGCTGTTGTATATATCTACTCAACGGTTGCACTATGAACATGCAACTTGGATTAGTAGCAGAGCAAACGGATCGTTGGCAACTATACCACCTGACCCGTATTCTTGCCACGACGGCGGCGCCTTCAACGACACCGGTTCGCTTGTTTATGAGCCCCTACTGTTTGCTTCACTGCTTGCTACCGACTTACCTGCAATTCCTGCATTTCCTTGCCCTGCAATTTCGAATTGAGTATTTCCTTTGTGATACGCTCCTGCAACTCTAATAAATCTTCCGGTTTGATGCGTCTAGCCGCCGCTTCTTCTTCGGAGGAGAAGTCAGCATTAGCGTCGCGGTTTGATTGCTGCCTATTGTTATTGCCACTAATGCTGCTGCTGCTACGGCTCGGCGCTGATTTTTGTGCTGTTGCCATTGCCGCTGTTCGCGTTGTTGATTGTGTGTTGACGGTGTCCTTAGAGTTGGTTAGCGTTGCTGTTGACATGTTGGTATTATTTCCCGCCGCCTGCGCGTTGCCGGCGTTACTGTGTTGATTGCCATCAACACTGACAGTTTTATTGGATATTTGTTGCTGCTGCTGTTGTTGTTGTTGTTGGAACAGTTGCTTTTGTTGTTGCATGTTTTCCTTGTCGCTGCTGATATATTCATTTTCGCTGGCGAACGCCTCTAATTGTGCTACTGGTGTCGCTGCAGTTGTTGTCGTGGTCGTCGTTGTTGTTGTTGCAATCGTTTTTAGCGGCGTTGCTGCTGACAGCGCCAACCCAGCTGCGGACGCGTCATCAGCCTGCATTGTTTGTTGCATTTGCTGATTGCGTCGCTGATGGAAGCGGCCGCGTTTGCGCTCCGGATTGCCAGCGCCGCGTGTGCCGCGACGCGTCTCCTTTTCGCGCACATCAATGAAGTCGACGGCAAATCTGCAACGAAGAAAGAGCAAAACAAACGAATTAGTTTATGTGAAAATCTGAACAACTTGCGCGCCGCTGCAGCCATTTACGCCTGACTTACGCCTACAATTGCTTATGTGCAAACACACCTACACACATATGTATGTGTGTGTAAGTGTACTTCAGTGTTTATCAACTCCTCGACCTCATTTGCTGTCGACAACTTTAAAATTCGATTTAATTTTGTTGCAAAGTTGTTATGTTCATCAACCGGAGAGTGCGCATATGAGGCGAGGGGTGGGGAGCGGCGCGTAACATTTAAGAGTCATGAAAATCATGAAAAGCCCTTAGGGACGCATTGTGGCACGATCTTTTGCGTCACGTTGTGGCATAAGCTTGCATAATAAATTCAACGAATTTTAAGGCCCCACCCAACAGCGTGGCCCAGTGTTAACCCCACGCGCCGAAGACGCAGCTCGAAGTGCGAATACACAGCGCTCATACACACACACACACCCACCATCGTCATACATTTAAATAAACATATAACATATGAGGGTGGGGTGGCACGCCCTCTACGGATAACGGTGCGCGCTTTACGCTTAATTGCATTTGTTTTTCTTATTGCACTTTGTTGTGTTTACCCGCGCCCACATTTACATATTGCCACAGGCGGCGTTTAAAAGCCCGTTGCGTGCATCCCTCAGTGGTATCCACACATGCGTACACGCGTCTGTGTTTGGGCAACGCCGCTGCTAAGTGCCAATTTGGGGGTGTTGATATTAATACTTGTTAGCGGCAGCAACAACAGTAACTATGACGTCAAGGCGCGACGGCTGTGTTGCTGCTGGCACAGAGTTCAATGTTCCGGGCGTTGCTTACATTGAGCAAGGGGTAATAATATTACCGGATATGAATTAAAATTACTGATTTTTCATTAAAAAGTCTTTGTTATTTCAACAATTAGATGCAAATGCATTGTGTGACGAGAATTTTGTGTGAGAAAACGATGATTAGCATACTCAAGGGAAATTATTTTCACATTTGTACATTGAGTTATGTGAACGAAATATATTTTTTAAATAAAATTTCATTATTTTAGTATAGTGCCTCTTAAAAAATAGAATTCGAAAAAATGATATTAGTTGGTTTGGGAACGAGTATATCGTCACCTAAAATGCAAAACAATGTATCATCAATAAAATCGAAATTGAGTTTTTTATTACTTATGATTAACTACATCATATTACATACACATATGTAGAATATCAGCCTCCGCTATCAGATATAACCAATAAATAACCAATACATAACCATATGTTTTTTGAAAGCTCCGAACTTTTTAGCTAAACTTAGAACCTATCTATCCAAATAGTTGGATAGCAAAAATAAAACTAATAATTATTGAAATTAAACCAAATTTTTAATCGCATTCTTATCACACAAAATTTACATTTATAATTGCTGAACTAATCTATTTGAGATCATCATAAATTATTCAAACACGCTTCAACCCAAAAAGAATTTAAAGAATAATAAAACTAAAATTAGTTTTCTGCCCCCTCAAAGCCGAAGATCAAATCAACCTTAAAACTTTGCAAAACAAGCACGAAAAGCGCAGAGATAACATCAAACTAGTTCAACTAAGTTTGGTAACCACACAACTTGTCTTCGCACAACTTTTAAGCTGCAACTTTGCTTTGTTTCAACTCAAATCACAAACAATTTGACACGCAGCAATGGCGTTGGAAACAATGCGAGAAGAAAGGTCGTCGGTTTTCTTTGCTGCTTTTGTTGTTTTTAAGAAAAAGGACAATTGCAATTTTACACTTGTGCCGCCACAACAGATTTCAACACTCATACTAATGGCTTATCAACATTTCCGCACGCCTGCCTTGCTGCCTGCCAGTATGGCTGAGACTCATCCATTACCCACATTTACTACTTACAGTGCAAAGAACTGCTCCAATCACTCCAACAAATTAACACCCCCACTCACCACCCACTGACTAACCAAGCGACCCGCACAAACAGTAGTAAGCATTAAGGAAATACTCGTTACTACATATTACACATAGCTATTTATTTGCAATTGTGCCACATGCCGCACCGCTGCAAACGGAAGTAGTGGTAACATCAGGTTAAGTGCCAGGATTTGCTTCTATGCAAGATTACTTACACTTTACCCTAAATGTGCACGGAATATACACATGCACACACTTGTAACGCAACGGCGAGGCACACAATCAAAAGCGAGCCAAATAAATAATAATAAAGAATGAGTAAATAAAAGTGTGTAAAATAAGGAAAAATAATAAAAAAGCAACGGCACAGTGATACCGTATTTTATGGGAAATTTTATAATTAAATATAAAAAATAAACTAAACTAACAAGTAGTTTCGAAAGGCAACAAAAGTTTTTAGTTGCACTTGTAAAATAGGCTAGGCTCTTATTCAAAGTATAAATTGAACAAACAAAAAAAAAAACCAAAAAAAAAAAAAAAAACATGAATGTATTTAAAAGTTCAGTAATAACCGATAACTCCTCGGTTGCTTACCAGTTATGTAACCGTTAACATTTTGGTAAACAAGGTCTTCCTAGCACTTGCAAAATGAAGTAGGCTCTTATTATATACATATAATAAATTCTTTCAAAAAATAAAAATAAAATAAAAAATTGAAAGCTTAATTATAACCAATAACTATCTGGTTACTTACCGGTTCTGTTACTGTTAACTTTTTGGGTAGCAATACGTTAATTGGGTGAAGATCGTACGAACACTACACGGATTGGAATTTAACAATTTCCGTTGAATCCTATCATACATAAGTCAAGGATCGAGCTCCACTGACCACGATACCCAATTTGACTATTTGAAAGATTTTCATGTCTTCTAATATTTATTACGAATTGAAACTAACATCTTCTTCTTGCTAGTTTTAATAAAACGAGGTTTTGAGTGTCTAAGACTTCTGAAATGCAGAAATAACGATGGATTTCAAGTACTTCGTTGAAATGGTTTGAACAATATAATACTAAGTGAGAAGTTGAAGGTCGATTTATCGAAGAAATTTGTTTAAACAAACCGAAAGGTTTTGGATTTGTGATGGTTTTTCTAAAATGGGTAGCTTTATGGAAACATATTTTCAGAAATTTATTGAGAAATGGATAGTTATAGTTCAGAAACAATGAAACTTTCACAAAACTCTTTCATAATTACTAACATAATCTTATAAAAACAGGTTCAATACCGTTTGAAATTGTACATATTTAAATTATTTTGACTTCGCAATGTAAGAAAAAATACTGTTTATATAAATTAGTTTTATAAATTAGGGTTTCAAATACACAAGTAACACAAAGATTCACATCTTTACTAAATTTCAAGTAAAATGGCAAAAAATAGCCTTAAAACAAAATGTTAAGCAACTTCTGCTGCTCAATGTACTCTTACACCTCTGCAATAACGTCCTTCCTGCTGTCCTTCCATTTAGCACATTTCAAATAAACGCCTTCGCTTTCATTCGCTTCAATGAGGACTAATCGTAGGTATGTACATACATAGTTCATTTAGGATTTCAAAGGCATTGCCGCCACCAGTGTTTGAAGCTGTAGCAAAGATTATGAACGGCTTACGTGGCAGAGAAATTGCGAACTCGGGTAAGCTTATTTTACACCAACGGCCTCAAGTGTTGTAAGTAAAAAACAAAAAGCTAAAACCCAAGTAAATAATACTGAATTGAAAGGCGTTGAAGGCGGTGAGGATATGAGAGACAAAACGACGGGGCAATAACATTACACGCATATGCTCTCATTGTTGCACACCCGAGGCTTATCTGGCAATGACTTGTTGTTGTTTCCAAAGTACGAATAATAAAGTAAAATAAGGAAAAAGTGTGCGAAAGGCAATAACAACAACTGTTGATAATGCGAAGCTGAGACTATGAGACCCATATGCCCACAATAGACGAAAAAAACATAAAAAAACTCAACAACAAACGGTAAACAAAAAGGCGCCCGCAGCCACAGGCGTTGTTGCAATAAAATTATTATAAAAAGAGCGCCGGAGTCGAGAGGAGCAGAAGTCGAAAGCTCTGTGGGGAAAAGACTTTCAACAGCTACACTGCAATTGGCAACAATTTGGCGCAAATGAGTATAAACAATTGTTGCAAATGTAGTAAAAAGGGAATATGTGTGCATATAAATGCAAATTAATGCTGTTTTGAATCGCAGACGGATTTTTATACACGCACATACTTATACTTACTGCATTTCATATACAGAGATTCTTTAATGCTACCTTCAAAAGCTTTGCGGTCGACCAAAATGGTGGCAGGGCTCAAAATAAATCTTAAAACGAAAACGAAATCACATTAATAAAAATGAAATATTGGCAACATTTAATTATTGAGAAACAAGTTTCTTAAAAGCAGGTTAAGGCGAGCATTTAATTGAACTAAGAAAACCCCCAAAAAGTTGTATAATCAACAAGTGAACAGCCATTACAGCTATAGCATAACATAAAGTTATATACTTTATGTTGCACGCACTCCACAGCGTCGATGGTTGTAAGACATTGTCGTGCAACTGCAATTTTCCGGTAATAAATAATCCAATAGTGCGTTGCAAAAAGCCAAATGCAAAAGAAAACAGTTTAAGACAGATATAGCTACGATTACAAATTGTCGTATGCGCATTTCCAGATAAGGCTAAATAGTTGCATGCAACTTTTTACGCAACGTTTATCAACAACTACTTACACAAAGCACCCCAACAGCATCAGCGCGTATTTTTCATGCCAATACTGACTGACGTAATAGCCGCTAGCGATATGGAGCAATTTCGAGGCAACTACATACAAATAAATTATATGCAAGAACTATTGAACTACTACACACACAAACATGCGCCTCGTGCATTCCCTCGTAGTCATCTGTTGGAAAAGTTTGTCGTCGGCGCCATTTTGCAATGGAATCTGAGCCGGCACAGGCAAACAGAACTTCGTTGCAAGTCGTTCGTATAACAATGCAAGCTGTTAAGGAGCGCAAACACACATACACACCAATATACATCTTATAATGTATGAGTAACTATTTTTTAGTACTACACACTATAAAATGGCGCCAAGTAGTCCCACATACATACATACATATATCTATTAAAGTGTATATATGTGAGTTTATGTATGTGTATATGAGCCAACTTGCAACTTATAAGTTACAAAAGCTTATCGCTTTCCTTGCATGGCATTAGTAGAAGCAATTCTTGACATGAGGCAAATTGGATTTTCAAAGTGGATATCGTTCGATGCAACTTCTTTTATAGGAAGTTGACTTGTTTGCATGCATTCCAGCGTATATATGTATATACATATTTATGTGTAAATCCCTTCATTGTAAAAAGTTAGTTTTCGATTTTCTCTCAGATTAGCATTGCGATCTGCACAGTTTAGCGTTGAGTAGCTGCTTTTCCACCGAAAAGGCAAACACTCAAAGTTGCGAATTCCGACTGCCGGATTTAGTTGGGGTAACTGAGCGACTTTAGTTTGTTGGAAAAGATTCATGAATTGTTGTTGAAGTTAGATTTAATAAGAAATATCATTTCTAAATATAGAAGATGCATAATGTGATATGTGCAAGTATTGTAATTCTCATAATTCTCTTGCTGACTTTAAACTTTTTTCAAATACACAGTTTAATTTCGGAGTAGTGGAAACTCCGCTCTCATTTCGAAATTATAATTTCATAGAATTTGAATATTTGTGATACTTTTTTAATATTCTACAGAGTTCTGTACAAAGTTAGCTTATCCGTATACTGAAATATTTCGGAGTTGTCATATAGTTAGAAATATATATATTCTCACGAGCTTTGTTAGTTGTATAAATTCACAATAAAACTTATTCCAAAATTAGAAAAATATGAAATTTAGTATTTGCTAACTCCGAATTTTTCAAAGTTGACTTTCTTCAGAAATTATAGAATTTCAGCCGCTACCATTTTTATGTATGTGAAAAAAGTTTTTATTCAAAACTGTTTTCATATTTTCAAAATCATATATACATATGCCAACTTGGAACTGCGAATTTGAATCTGAAAATGTATTAATTTTGTTTTATATTCTGTAGGTTTCTGATAAATGTTAGCTTATGAGGATACTGAAATATTTCAGGCTTATCAGACAATTGTAAAACATATTTTTGCAGTATCCATTGTTTATATAAATACAACTAGGGATCAAACTTGTTTAAAAATTATGGAGATATAAAACATAGAATTTTTTAATACCGAATTTTTTTTTTTCAAAATAACATTTTAGAATTTCAGCAGCTGCCAGTTTCATATAAATCTTATTCAAATTTTTTTTTTAAATTTACAAAATCATACATATGTAAATCCCACCTTGGAACTCCGAGATATTCGGATAGTTAGAATTTGTTAATTTTTGATCTCTACAATATAACTCATAGTCAACTTTTGAAGCATTTTAATATTCAGAGAACAAAATAAACCGTTTATGTGAAAGTGATTCGAAGTAAGTATTTATATTAAATATTAAATTTTATATTTTATCTTAAATTTAAATTCACTGCTTCATTATAAGTAATTTTTTTTTTTTTGGATATTCGCAAATTTTCGGATTTTTTTCCTTCAGAAATAGTATATTGGGCACGACCTCTAGTTATTAGTTTTTAAAGTTTAAAAAAATTGAGGTAATATTATTCGTTAATTATTTTTTCGAACATTCATTCACTTTATCGTGTTTTTACGATTTGTTTACCAGTCTTCAACCAGTATTCGTCACCAATGAGCAAAAAAAAAACAAAACAAATCCCTAACTAATATAGCATACATTTTCTCAGAAGTCATCACTTCTTCGAAGTAGCTTAGAACCTAGAAAAATAATTTGGAATATGATTGATATGACTACTTACTTCGACAGTTGCCGTTAAAACCAATAATTGAAGAAGGATATATCTCTAGTATGTTTGTTTTGGTCAATAAATAGTAAGTACTTTTCTATAATTGTATATAGAATGTTAACTTCAACTATAATTATATCATATTTCAAGGGGCATACTTTCTTGGAAAATTAAACAGAAATTGTTTTAATATATACATATGTTATAAACTAGCCGAAAACTTTGTTAAATATATATAATTATCTTTATATATATATACATATATGCTTATCAAATTAATTGATAGGCCACTTATGTACCAAACATTAACAATTAGTTATGGGTGTTTACGCTCAAATCAAAAGTTACAAAGAAAATATATGAGGCTATTATAAGAAAGCCTCTACGGCTTATCAGAATATTATCTCTAAAAACGTTCGAATCAAATTGCAGTTATTGCGATATTCAAAATAACTATAAAAAGCAGAGGAGCTAGACAAAAATTTATTACTTAACCTAATAGCGCTCGAGAATGAAGACTGCCGTGTAAATTTATGTGCTCTTCACACTTTTCGCCGTTGCCTTTTCTGGGAGCTCGACTTGGGGTGTACGCAATGCCACTGATGTATTCTTATTCAGTAAGAACGTATTTAAACCAGCTATAGCCCATCAAGTACAGTACGTTTATTTTGACATACCCGAAACGGTAAGTAATTTAACAGACAGAACTATATTTTTCTAAATATCTTTATTTGCAACATATTTAACTTTTACTTTTTTACTAATTTCAGTTCGAAAGCAATAACAGTGTAATCAGTGTAATATATTTGCAAGACCAGTTCAAAAATAGTTCGGGCCCGTCGAACATCTTATACTACGGTGGACCTGGTTGGACTTATGCATCTATACAGATGAGAACGTATACTAGTGTTGGTCTAAACGTTACCTTTGAGGTTTACGGAAAACAAAGAAAATATTATTAAATAAAAATCAGCACACTGCATAAAAAATATAGTTTTCATTAACAGATATTAAGAAAAATATATCATATGGCTAATCTATTTGATAATCATTAAATAGTTTTTCAAAGTCAGAGTAAAGTGCTTATTGCTTTGCAAATACTCTTATGAGTCCATATTTAGTAGATACACGGAGGCTAGAACAATCTTTTTAGCATTAGAGTACATTGTGCTCAGAAAAAAGGTTAAAAAATAAGTCCTGTTCGGTATATTAGAGGCAGAATTTTTGTTCAGTTAAGTGTTATCTTTATTACTTTATTGTAAATGAAATTATGTGATTTATTTTCCAATGATTTGTATCGACAGCGAGCACTAAATTAATATTGATTGATTCTCGCTTGAAACTTTTCAATATACCTTTTGTTTACCTTAACGAAGACAAAAACCCTTTTTATGTTCTCTGACCCTTTTGTTTACCTTTAGCAGGCTCAGAAACTCTTTTAAGATCAATGCGCCTAGTAGTTATTGTCTTCGATATGGATCATTGGCGATAAAGTTTCTGACCTTCTTCCATATGATCTTGAAAAAGTAAGGACTTGGTATTTTCAAAAAAAGTAAGATATCCATCTAAAGATACAACATCTTCTGCGCCGATATAATTCCTAAATATAATATTATACAAGATTTTCGAAAAGCGAGATATAATTTCATTTCAAAAAACAGGAAAAGGAAACTCAATTTTAATTTTTTAATCGAATATATTATCATTTGAATGGCCACCACGACTTCTTGTGCAGGAACGAATTGAATATACCTAATTTACTAGTACTTTTTCCACTAAATCAAGTGGTATGTCATGAAATAGTCCTTTCTAAAACTTGAATAGAGTCTGATTAATTGCTAAAGACCAATAACTTCAAATAATCCCACAAGAAGTAGTCTACTGGTGTGGCGAATTGCCCCGTCTTGTTAGAACCATCATCATCGTCTTCCAATTGTGACCATAAAAAGTTAGTTATCATTGATCTTACCATCCATTGACAGCAACGGTGTCACTAGCTTCATTTCGAAAAGAGTACGGACCGATGATTCCACCAGACCAAAACAACACCAAACTGTAAGATTATGTAAGGACTGCTGATGAATAATTTGTGAATTTTCTTCGCAGCAGAATCGACAACTTTGTTGAGTCTCATCGGAGCAGATGATTTTCTTAAAAAAATCGTTATCGTTATCAAGTCGTTCCAAGGCAAAATCAGCAAATTTTCGACATCTACGGTGGTCCAATGGCTTCAATGCAATGGTTCTTGAGTGAGAACAATTTTATACGAATGCAACAAATCCTTTCTCAAAATCCGCAAGGTTGTGGTTTGAGACAGTTCCAATACTTGGAATATACAAATTCTTATATTTAGCAACACTTGCAGGACGGCAGAAATATTTTAATTACGTTTGGTGGTTCATTGTTTTAGTGGCACTTGAACATTATGTAAGGAAATTGTACGCTCGAATTTTTCACAGGTATACGATTATTATGACCATAAAATGGCAAAAGCTCGCTAAAAATTGCAGTTGGAGAACGATTATTTCGATAACAAAATTTAATAATTTGTAAACATTGCTCTTGCATATATCTTTCCATCATGAAATTATAATAATATTAGTGAATATAATGAAAAAATTAAAGAGCATGACATATTAAAAATGGCCGGTACAACACATTGAAGTCATCCCATTGGAAAACAAAGGTAGTAATCCCCTTCCGTTTCATGATAATTGTCTGACATTTGGTGTGAAGGGATTTTTTATAGTTTTCCATTTTTCCTTTTATTTTCTACCTTCATGTTTTATGAGAAAAACAAAATTGTACACATATAAGAACTTAAGAATTTGATTAAGAATAGCCCTTACCTGATTTTCGCTTTGGGAAAATTATTGGCTCTGACCCTTGCAAACCGAACGAAATCAATTTGAAACGATCTCTACAATTTATTTTATTTCATTGCAGTATCAGTGTACAAAGGTGAATGTTGGGAAGCCCACTAAAGCATATTTATAGTATTTTATACAAGTATGTATTAAGAAGTATTGAGCCACCGCAATATGCAACGCAATTCATAAGCAAAATTGATTGGACATACAACAAATGCGGCTCCCACCCAACATCCCAGCCAGCAAGAACAGAAAACGTAATGTAATACTAACATATTTATGGCATGAGAGTGCGTAAGTGGATGCTTAAGGCGTAAGCATGCAGGACTATGATTTGTCTACAAAAGCTATTGCAACTGAAGTTCGGGCAAACAATATGCGGTTAACTGTAAGTGATTGTGGGTTGTTTACGCAATCTATTAGTGGGTGGGATACGGTGAGCAATAAATATTGACAGTGAAGATTAGATGGGGAGAGAGTGTTGCGGACTGATTAGTAATAGTTGCAATATGTTACTGAGCCCCCAGAACAGACATAAATCGAAATGTGGGCAATAAGATTTTCGAGCAAAAATGTGCGACTAAACAATGCCTGCGACAATATTCTACGACAGATAGATAGAATAGATCGGCAGATGTGTGTCTTGGCACTAAAATAGAAGATAAATGTGCATGTGCGCACTCCCCTAATACCGGCAATTTAAACCACAAAGCCACTGTAGATGTCATGCCACTTATGTACAGCAGTGTAGAAGCAACCACAGCAAACGTTTGAAATGCAACGGAGCCCTCAATTTGTGTGAGTCGGAGGCACAAATCGTAAACAGTCACCTTTGCCACGAATTGAGACGAATGTCAATAGCAGGGGCACATACTACTGATTGCCTGTCACATCACAAAAAGCAAGCACATTAAGCACAAGCACATACTTTTTTCATACGATTTCTTGTTGTTGCTGTGAACTTGTGGCAGCTATGCCAAGTTGTGGAGACAGCCATTAATACGCTCTGTTTTAAACTGTTTGTGACACGACTTCTGTTGTTATCTACTACCAAATGTTGTCTGCTGTGGCACATGCACACACTTCCGTCAGCATGTTGCTACCTGCTGTTGGCACTTGTGTTGCTTAAGACACACACCACGCGCTCACCGCCCTTGCCTGCTAACGGAGTCGCTCGGATGGATACACTCGTTAGAGTCATCTTTTATTTGCACGCTTCTGTTTAATGTGTGGTTTTTATGACAACAACAAGCAATTGTCGGCTGTCTTTGTGCGGTACTTAGCCTGGCAGAACTTAAGACGTACACACACACACAAGCCGGAAGTTGGAGGGCATCCTGTGAATAACAGGTAATTACCACAATAATTTCCCACTAATCTCAATAAATTAAATGAAAATTTAGGTGTCACTCTCGAGCGCTCATCAAAAGACGTTAAATATGTTATTTGCACTGCCTGCAATTTTAAACATCTTAGTGTCGCTCTTCAAGTGTCAAGTGGCCCCTCAAAGGAAACAAAAATTGAAGTTCTCATATTTTTGTTTTAATTCTTGTAATATGCATTTTTATGTATTTTGCACACATTTTCTATCGCATGACATCAGCTGCCACAAAAAACGTGATATAAAAAATCGAAAATTCGATACACTTGCTTGTCATATGGAATAGGCGCACAGCTATGTGCCATCAGCAAAAGCAACACAATTAAACAACTATTTGAAAATGGCGCCAAGCCGGTAGCTTAGGAAAGAAATAACATTGATAGATATTTTTGTAATTCTGCAGCTGGCAACCATTTCTATGAAGGATTGTGTTATTATTTCTGAAGACTTTAAAACTTATATACATAAATACAATAAATATAATTATAATAAGTGAGCAAGAGCTAAGCTCGAGTGTGTATTAAGTATTTGGGGGCTAAGATAAGTATTGACCTGATTCAACCCATTTTTGATTCATGGCTATCTAATTTCAAAAGCAACGTCTTCCCCGAACTCCCAAAATAACAGGGGATCAAAGTAGAGGTTCATTTTTCAATCGCCTTTTTTGAAAGATCACGCGTGAGGCGTGTCAATGTGCTATTTTTTTCGACATTATTCGGCATTTCTACATGGAAAGACTTACCCCTGAACAAATCGTTCATCTTTATTACGTAAAATTCACATTAATTATGGTCAACAAAGTCGGCATACCGATCTCAAGACCCACCATTCATTATTGGATAATATTCGACTGAATAGACTATGATGTCGAGCCAAATTTTGCGAGGAGACCCATTTCTGACTCATATGGGAAAAAAAGCAAAACTGCCGCATTTGAGACAGGGAGCAACCTGAAAAGATGGTGTGGTGGAATCTTCGGCCCATATTTTTGATAAAATACTATTTGCTGCCTGAAATTGAAGACCGTGACCACGACGATATTAGGTTTCAACAAGACGGCGCCACTTCCCACAGATCGCCTCAATCAATGGATTCATTGAGAGAACTCGTCGGTGAGCAGATAAGTTCTCGTTCTGGGCCGGTCGATTGTCCATCAAAATCGTAAGATATCATACCGTTAGACTTTTTCAGTATGGATCAAGCGTGTCATTCACCGGTTACCAGTCTAAACGCTCTTACGAGTCATCGAAAATTGAACTGAACGACCATACTATTTGAGATGTAGCCGCGGTCAACATTTGAAAGAGATAATCTTCAAAAAATTAATGCTTAGGAATGTTTCTGCCTCGAAGTGGATCATCTTTTATATCTTATAACTTGAACTATATTTTCAACATGTATTCGATACATGGGACTAACAGTTACTTGCCGATTTGGGTTTTAGAAAAGCAGACATTTCATACCGCACTGTATGTTTGAACAGCAGTATACTTTGTTCGGTTCGCTACTTTCTAATGCTTGTCAATAAACGACAGCAAATAAGTACTAAAAACTGCTTTCAAATTTGGATTTCATTAAAGCATAAATATTAAGTACTATTTATAGAGAAATTCAAAACTAACTTCATACTAAACTATAGCTGTAATGAGTTCAAAATCAGGAGCATAACAATGTCCTAAAAAAAAGTATTTAATCATGAGTTATCATAAAAAGAAACCATTTAGAAATAGTCTGAAACAAGTTTAAAAATATTCTAGAATCCTTTAAAGCACATTGCTGTCATTTGCTAGTATCGCACATCAAAAAATTGGTCGAATTGAGTCAACCATAAAAATCACGTAAGTAGTCATGTTTGCCACACTCTTACTCACGTACCGGTTGAAGTAAATGCGTGTAGTCACTACCCCAAACATCGCACCGTAATTTCTTTAACCTTTTGCCGCCATTGAAATTTTCTACTCCACACAATTGGATGCTTGCCAACGTCGATTGCTGTGAACCCATTCGAAAAGGACATGGCACGCGTCGTCTATTACAAAAAAATTCCTCTCTGACTTGCACAACTCACTAAGCAAGTTCGCATACCAGCCATTTTATGCACTCCAATGTCCTCAGCATTCACTCGCAAACTACTTCGACTCGCTCTACAACGTTCACATCGCTGTTCTTTATGGTAGACATTAAATATCCCGTTTTCGTGCACAGTTTACGCATTTGCATGCGATAACGGGTATCGTTGCGGTGAAAACCCGCGAAAACGTGTCGCTCACGCGATAGTCTTTAGCGGTACTTTTATGTTTATTTCCGTTTTTAGCGGAAGCTTCGTTAAATTTAGTTGATTTTTATCCTTATTGGCAAATTAGTGGGTCAGGCGAACAGCTTCATGCAGTAAGCGAATACCAAAGTTACCGAAAACAAAACGTAACTATTTGTTGTGTGCGTTTTAGAAGCATACATAACGGCGCTCGGACATATAGTGGTTGCTATTCACACATGCCCCTGAATTTCCTTTGAAAATACTTGCTTGAAATGCTGTGTGCTCGAAACCTTTACTTGTGTTGGTATTACTATCCACCAACTGGTCAGTCCATTGATGGTTTGTACCCAGCAGTGACCAACGACACGTAATTTCTACTCCATGTTTTGTGTTTCTCACTTTTCTAAGCACAATCATATTTGTATGTGCATGTGTGTGTGTAGTTGGAAGTAAGCACGCACTGCCTTTTCTCTTTTCTGCTTCAAAATTGTTATTTTTCGTCTATCTAAACTTTCGTTTTCTCACTTCAACTATAATGGGCGACCAGCTGTGGCAGCAAGTTGCCTGCTTGCCAGTAACTTTTACATCCTGTTGCCGCCACAAAGCACACACACGGGTTCTGTCCATTTTTCAACAAAGTTCCTTACAACGCTCACTATAAATATCACTCGCTATTATTTGCTCATATGTCTGTTTGTATGTGTGCCTGTCTGCTGGCGGCGCCCTTGACTATCAGCCAGCACAGTGCGGCACGTCCCAACACTTGTTTGTCCTGCCACATGGAGACTGCCAACAAACACACTTACACACATGCATGTGTCTTCCTGCAGCAGTTTGTTTGTGTTCAAATATTTCTAAGCTTTGTCGACGCCACGCAAACTCGTTTCCCACACCACAGCGGGGAAACTCTTCAGCCCACAGACACTTACGTAGACTTATATACATATATGTTTGTGCATATAAAGTAATATCCTTGCAGCCCGGTTTTTGTTGTCGTTGCGCTTTTGTGGGGTCGCTGCAGCATTTGCCTTCTGCTGGCGGTTGTCTCATAAACGTTTCACTAGACTCCATGTGGACTCACTTAGTTCATTCGTAGCTCATATAATGGGGTTGTTTTGTTGCCGAGTGGAAGCGGATTTCAGGAAAAATGTATTGTATCAAACACAAAATCAAATAATATCTTTGTTATTTCACATCGCTGTTGTCTGCTTTTCTTTCGAGTATTATTTGTGCATATGTAGCATGCTAAGTTATATGCTGCCCTCATATACAAGTGACGACTTCCTTTTCCTTTATTGTTGTTTACGCACGCCACTTTGTCGTTGTGCGGTTATTGACCACTTTTTTTCTCTTTCATTGAAGTAGTTGATTTGTTGCAATGCAATATTATTTGGTTGTGTCCATAAAGTGACATTTATATTTATATATTGGCGTATTTGTGTAGCAGTTATAGTGTCATTTCTTAATAATATTTACTTAGATTTATGAGAAATTTGTAATTTATGAGAAAACTGTAATTTAAGATTCCATTGTAATTACAGCTCGGTTGTGCAACACCTTCGATATTACCCTAGATATATACAGCTGCTGGTAAAATCTCAAAACTTTTCTCTATATATTTACGGTATCATATTATGTGAAGCGGATTTTTGTTTTTTTTTTGTTTTTTTGTATATTAAGATTACAAATATTCAGAAAGTAAAATAGTAAACGGAATTCCAAAAATAAGGTTTTTAAAAATATGATTACAGAAATTTCTCTGGTTAGTTCTCAAATCAATGAAGCAAGTCCACAGGTTCTTTGCAGAAATATCCAAAGTTAAATTTGGATAAGGTAAAAACAAATAAAGATCTACAAAAATAAAAACAAAATTCGCCTTAATATTATCTTGCAAATTGTACAACCAATTTTCTTAAATTAGTTAAGAAAATACAATATTTTCTCCAAAAATGTTTATTATTGAAAACGAAACACTTCACGGTTCCCTTTAGAGAAAATTTTCAGCACAAACATTTCTAGAGCTAGTTAAATTCACAGCTTATTGGAGTATTTGAAATATTATTTATCTAATGCATATATGGTTTCATTCATATGTTTACTTTAACTTAAAAGTCTTTAAGTACCCATAACAAAATAAAAAATAATAATAATTAAAATATAAAACTGTCACATAGCACAGACGATTGCTGTGGCAATGGGTAATAAATTTAATATATATACCGTCATTTACCTAAGCCACCAAAGCTACAAAAATCAAATTCCCCCATCGCAAATATTATAAGAACTCCTACAGACACTGTGAAAACTATTAAAATCTAATGTTAACCCCGCTCACTCCGAATATAACGGGACTGTTAAAAACTGCTAAAATCACGACAAATCAATAACTTAATACGCCGGAGACATTAAATTTTACAATCGAGATATTATGAGAGGAATTTGTAGAAGCCGGGGTAACGTCTGACTTTTAGGTGATGTCACATATCTCGGGACCCGCCTGACCAATTTCAACCAATTTCGGTGCGCGACATTCCCCTGACAGTCTTAAGTTTCGGTGTGAATCGGTTTCAGATTTTAATTCCATTTGAAGCTTTTACTTTTCAGCATCCAAATCAAAAATGAATTAAAATATGAGGATAAAACCATATACGAATAGTACATTTGAGGTGCGTCACCTAATGTTTAGTCATAAAATTTATTTCGTAAATCGAAACAAAGTTGTTCAAGCTCCTAAGTACTGAATATGTGAACCCAATGGTGTTAGTTGACTACTTATCGAAAATATCGATCAATGTGTAAGATAAATAATTGAAACTCATAGATAATCCTTTCCTAATAGTAGTATGTCTGTATACTACAAATTAATGGAATCTAGGTATAACTGTCTTTAGCCCCATATATTTCGAAATTCCGGGTGTATTTATACCACATACATACATTTATCAGCTAATATGTGGGTTATCTTAATGAAATTAAGAAAACGTGTCTTTCTTATAGTAGTGTACGTTTGTACTTGGAATGAAAAAAATCTGGTGAAAACTCACCCAAAGACCCCATATAAGTAACTAGTCTTACATATGTACCTGAAGAAACTTCCTTGACTGTAATCCTTGCCCGAGTACGAAAGGTTCAGTTACATCCAAACTTAGCTCTTCCTAACTTATTTTTATATAAAATAGTTGCTTTTGAGCTCGAGTAGCGTCAGTCGCTTATTATCATGTATCAAAGTCTTGGTAAGACGCAGCGCTCAAATATGATACGGAGAGCAGAAAAATGACAAATCAATGACAGATTGCTCAATCTAAAGAATTTTGGTAATAATAAACTGTAGATAACTAGTTATTTTCTTGTTGTGGGCCTATTTGTTTAAAAATTGCGAAATTTTCTTTAGATTTTCTCTTCAAATTTTCTATTATTCACAGCAATAAATGAATTTTAAAAGCCAGAGAAAACGTGCTTTGGAAAAAAAATTTAAAAATCATTGTAAAATATTGGGCATTCAACATTTCATGTAATAGATTGGAAATAAAAATTTTATGCTGCCAAAAGAAATATATTAAACTTTTTACTTAAATTTTTTAAATTTTCCCAATTTTATAACATTTAATAATTTTTTTATAAAATCTAATAAATTTCATAAACAAATTTTAATGTTCATATAAATTCTGGTCTGATGTAGTCAAATATGACCTTCCATTTACCGATTAAATCAAATACCGACTCAAATTTCCATTCATTGGCACTTTTGGGGGTTTTGAGGCATTTAAGCTTTAAACTTCAAATTTAAACTTTCACAATTTTCACTTTAAATGCTAACAATTGCACTCAAAAGCAAAACAGTTAACCCCTTGGCTTAATGCAACATTAAATGCCCGTTTCGCAGCCATTCACCTGGAAATATAATACTTTTCTTTGCTACGATTGATGTCCTGCCAAAACAACTACAACAACAGCAGACAACGTGTAAAAAAGTAATGCAGCAACAAATTGCCTATCATTATGCCACAAATAACTGCGTTTATCTACAATAAAAGCAAATCAATTTGAATTATGTGCCGCCAACAAAAACCCGTTAACCATAAATGGATGGGTATGAAAGCACAAATTTAACCCAAACAACAAAAACAAAAAAAAAAAAAGAGAAAATGAAAAATAAACGCAACTCGATTTCAGTGCATAAATCAAAGAGCGCGCGAGTTGTTGTAACAGCGAAATCGACAAAAACAACAAACAGAAACAACAACAACAAGTGGAGTGCCATGAAATGATTGATACAATTTGGCGGGTAAACTGACATTGCAAATAAGTATTATTACGAGGGGTGGTGGGTGGAGGAACACTACAAAATTTGCTGCTTGTGTGGGGGCGGGGAATAACTACAAGCCTATTTGCAGGCGCACAGCCACGGCCATAACAGCGATTCGGTTGGTTGTGGCATATGAGTATATGCAAATAAATTTCCATACTAAAATGCATGCGCTTGTTGTTGGTGTAGTTGAAAACTAACTGCGCAGTAAACGGACATAACAACAAATCACAAAAAAAAAAAAAAAAAAAAAAAAAAATAAATTCGACGCGGAAATTTGCGGCAAATATTATGTGTGTCAAGGCGCGTGGTGTGGGCGCGGAGGCGGGGGGCAGTGGGTGCAGCTGAGTTGCAGCAGATGAGCAATATACCGTGATAATTTATGCACCCCAGTGGAAAAGCGTCAAGTTTGTGCATTAAAAATGGCCACAAGCGGCACACGGACGGGACACGCGCTTCAATAACGCGCCGTGTGTGTATATGTGTGTATGTGTGGGCATAAAGCGCGCAACAGAATGTTATGCCGGTTTGTAAAAGTATGTGAAGTCGGCAAAAACAATAAATTATTACACACTTCCAACAGCCAAAGTTGCATGCCACACACATACACACACGCATGCGAACATACGCCAACTCACATCGATCGAATTCGGCAGACACGCCGGTGCGAGGTGAAAGTGGCAGACGCACGAGCGGCTATGTGGAGTTCGGGGCTTAAAGGTTGAAAGTATGCGCATTTCGAAAATTCTCCAAACGACATTTGCAGTTATGGGCAATTTTGCATGCAAAAACAATAGCAATAACAATGTATGTATATGTAGCTAGTGCAACGAGAAATCTGCGTTTGAGTACAGCAGCAGCAGCAGCCACAACAAAAATAACAAACGGTGGAGATAAAGCGCTGCCAACAACATTAGTGCGGCATCGACACACTTGCCGCAGGCAAATAATATTGCCGCATAAAAGTGTATTCGTGTGTGCGTAAAAGGCTTGTTGTTTGTTGTAATGTGTGCGCGTAAGTTACTTTTTCTTATGGTGCACCGCTTTTTGCGTTTGTTGTTGGGCTCTTTTTAGCGTTTTAATACTTTTTATGTAGCTCAAGCATATTTTATGGGTTGGTTCTTTTTTTTTTTTTTTTTTTTTTTTTTTTTTTTTTTTTTTGGTTTTTTTTTTTTTTTTTTTTTTTTTGGTTTGTTTCATTATGCGTGCAAACCTTTTTGAAGTTTTTGTTTTTTCGATGTCACTTAATTCGATTGGTCAACTTTTGGTTACGCGCTGCGCAGTTTTTGCGTGCAACTTTTATTTTGTTCTCACTTAAAATTATGAAATATGCTCTCTATGGCAAATTGCGGTCAATTAACGGTTGATGAAACTATGAAAAAGGTGGAGAACACGAGCTTCAAGCGAGTTGTGAAGTTTGAGAATGCAAATTTAAAGCTTCTTTCTGATATATTGTTGAACAGTTTCGACAAAATATTCAAAAACTCATGTCTTGTCATCACTTATGATTACTTTGAAGAATAAAAGGTTCCCAGATACATTGTTAGAAATATCTTTTGAGACATCTAATAAATGCCGTTTTCGCAAACATGAAGGTCTTTTGGCTAGTCTACCATTGACACGCATTATACCCAAAACTTTAACCATATTTATAGCCAAAACATTAACCGAAATATGTTAAGTCGGCCCATAAGTGATGTTGATATCTTTGTATGCGCGACGATTTTCAAGCATATTTTCTTTAACCTTTTTGGAGCTATCGTCATTAGTAATGGTGGACAACTCGCACGTGCCAAGCCTTCACTGAATGCGTTTTGCCACTCATATACCTGTGTTCGTAAACGCCCCCAAACACTTCCGGAACATTTTGAATACTTATGTATTTGGTTATTTCGGGACAAGTTTAATACCTGAGTTAATCATATTAATAAATGTAACGTAAATAAATCTTTATTATCTTCTTCAGTCTCTGGTGTATTCAAGTGTACTATAAAAGAAAAATTCGCTTTAAGTACCTAATTCATTTATGATAAATAATTATTTAACAAATAAACTTGGCAGTAAACAAGTAAAAAGAGTAGACGAAAAATTTTTTCGTATTTCTAATCAAATTTCAACATATTTTTTTTTTATGTATAATGAGCTTTAATGAACCATTTTGCCATTTTTCCATCAGTGTACAACTTTTCTGGTTTCTCGGCGAAAAACTGCGGCAAGTAATTTTCAGAGGCTTTCCTTGAAGCCAAATTTGCTCTATTAAAGGAGTTCTGCATCAACTGAAACAAATGGTAGTCCGATGGTTCGATTTCATTTCGTTTCCACAAAGTTGCGCACATGTTAATTCGGTCCATTGAATTTTTCACAGGGTACCCAAACATAGAGTTTCTTTTTGTAGCCAGCCATTTTTAAATGGTTCAAACCCGTTTGATGATGAATTATAAGTTCCTTAGCGATGCCATGGCCGCTTTTGTGATGATCCTAGTCAATCTTTTCTATAATTTCACCGACTTTTCCAACGGTAGGTCGATCAGAGCGAAGTGCAGCCTTCACATCGAAATTCCCCGAATGGAAGCTAGCGAACCATGCTTGTACTACGCGAACTGATACAGTATCGTCTCCGTAAACTTCACAAATTTTATTGGTGGCTTGCATGGCATTCTTCTCTTTTTTATACGTACTATAAATTTCAAAATATAGCGAATTTCTTCATTTTTTTCACTCATTCATTCCAGTTGCAACTATTTTTAACTTCCCCAAATCTAATTCTTTTTTTTGGATAAATGATGCTTGAAATCTCACCCTTCCAACACTATTTGACACACAGATTGGTAGTATTGAAGATATACGACTACAACGACATCTGTTGACAAAATAGAAAAAGACTCTTTCGACTAACCAATATTTCACTGCGATTTTGACATCCAAAGAATTTATTTGGTTATTTCGTTTATTTCTTAAAAAAGCTTTCTTGTGGACGACTGCAAAAGGGTAAGGATGCTTTGCAAGAACGCAAGGCAGTTAGGAGTTATATAAAATCATAGTTATAACCATCAGGCTGATTTGTTATCAATAATATTTATGCAACTAGCCTCTCAAATAGTCTCCAGCTTACTCTACCTTATACTAACTGTATGTCAAATTTTGGGTACAACTATTTGTATTGTTTGCTTTATATAATAATTGCTATAGGATAATTTGGTTTCAGGAAATACATAAAACCTGGCAACAAACAAAAAAGGGAAATTTATGAATTTATTAGCTTTTGTTCTATTTAGTTATTTAAAATATATTTTTTTGCGAATTTTCTGCATATACTTACTTGTAAGCAAACTCCAAATTATCGCCACAGCCACCCCACGTCCAATCATCGTGCAATTGCTTAGGGCGCGAACCACGCGAACAACCACATGACGCCAATTGCCCATCGCGGCAGGCGCGAGCTATAAAACTGGTCACCATAGCAGCGGCAAGCGCGTGAATGAAAGCCATTTCCGGTGAGCCTGCAATGAAAATGTGAGGGTGGTTAATTTAGGTGTTCATAATATATTTATAATGACGCTCAAAACTGTATTTAATATGGGTTTATGTAGTAATGCCTTGACAAATTTAAAACTTGCTTTCCTGTATATTGATATATGAAAATATATTTTGGGGTTTCAATTAATATAAGGATCTTTAATCGATACGCTCGTCAAAGTAAGCTGTGTCGAAAGCAACATTTGTCGCTCTGAGTGACACGTTGAAAAACATTTGACAGCGTAACGGTGCCTTATCTAGCCAGAGGAAATAGGTTTGCATCGCACGAAAAACCATTTTTGGGTTCTTTCTCGCTACAATGTGTCATAAAAGCATCCGTCCAGTCGAATTAAGGTTATTTAATGGGGATCATAGGTATTTTATGTTCATCCTTAGTTTTATCTTTTTTATAAATAAAAGTGTGTTAGAATTTTTTGAGTGATAAACGAAGAATACACCGAGACCTTAGGAATATTGTGCCCTCTCCTGAATCAGAAAGACTCAGACTTATTACTATATTCATATGCCAATACTTGATTTAAAGAAGATATTTGCTATCTGTTTATTACAGAACCTAAATATATAATATATATTATACTTATATAATATATAAGTTGAAACCTTTACAATTAAACTTGTCTACTCTCCGGTCTGGTTAAGCCTACACTCAAGCTTTTATTGATTTCACCTGATTAAAATTGTTAAAAATAAATGATTGCGAACTATATTTCCTAGAAGATAATCGATTTTACTGTTGTTTCGTCAATTCATGTTGACAAATCACATTCAGCAAAATGGCAAATTTGAAATAGGTAGATGGTTATGGGGCACTTCAATTGAGAAATGAGGAAAAAGTACAGCCGTCAAATCAATAATAAATTTTAAAATTTCATGACTACCACATGCCATAAAACATGACAAAATACAGTATCAGCACTGATAACTATTTGCGCTGATTAAATTGTATAAGTATATCAATGCTTAGTAGAGTTCTTAGAAATACTACGTTTGATAAGGAGTAATTATACATTTAGTATATAAAGCAAAGAAATTTCGGTAAAAGTCAACAGTAGCTATTGTCTATTCATGCAATTAGCTGAAATCAAATAGCAAAGTTAAAATACTATTGATCAACATGAAAGTTATTGTGCAAGTTTGCATGCTCTTAGCCTTGGGGACAATTACTTATTCCACAAGCTCAACTTGGGGTGTGCAAAATGCTACCGATTATCTACTTATCAATAAAAAAGTAACCTATCCAGCAGTAGGAAATGTTGTGCAGACTTTCTACTTCGATATTCCAGAATCGGTAAATTATATAAGAAGTTATCTGGAACGTAGTACTTCTGAACCTAATAAAGTTTTTATTGCCATACGACTCATTTTTGCACCAGTCCATTGCAACACTAATTAATAACTGATTTTTATTTACAGTACCAGAGCAATAACAAAGTAATTAGCGCCATTTACTTGAGAGACCAATTCCAGAACAGTTCAGGTCCCATTAATACTTTGCTGACTGGTGGACCGGGTTGGACTTACGCTTCGATACAAATGAGAACTCAAGCTGGCTTTGGTTTAAATGTAACATTTGCTGTTTATGGCAGATAAAACTATGAATAATTAAACATTTTTAACGTAAGAGTGATAGTAAATATGTAACTTATTATTTTACTCGCTCGGTGGGCGAAATATTGAAACAGTTTATAGAGATCGATTTTAACATTTTTGAAAGTGATCTGTGTGCTTCTAAGTCATTTATTTCGCAAGTTTTCGCTCATTTAATAGTTTTCCGTTACGAAAAGTTGCTGGGTTTTCTCCCATTTTAGCGGCGTATAAGGAGCTAAAAGCATTTGTTTCTAGCTTCGTCTTAGGTATGGTGTTTATAATATACAATATTAATAGCAACCCTCGACATTGCATTTTTTATAATGCTTTATGAAGTAATGCCTAGTCAAACTTAGACAAATATGAAAATGAAAGTTTCCCCAAACTAACAAATTGTATTTAGCATATTGGCGCGCATTAAGGGGAAAGCAATTAATTTAACACTCCTTAAATCGATAAACTCATCGAAGAGCTCTGAGCCGAAAGCAGCATTTGTCGCCCTGAGTGACACGTTGAAAAGCATTTGACAGCGCAATGCTAGCACAGTTAACCAGAGTTTCAAAAAGCTATCTTGTATATTAGCTTGTATGCGTGTGTTTGACTGTATGTATGTGTGACCTGTCAACAATATATAACAGTCCATCAGCAACGGCTGCCTATGACACTAATCAACTTCCATTTTATTCAAGTTTAATGCCAAATTAATAATGCCAATATTAATGCATAGAGTACTGACGCAAATACCACGCTTATATGTTCATATATACATGTATGTATATCAGAGGGGGTCGATTTACAGGGAGACATAAAAATGGAAAAAATCGTGTATACTGGAAATGTTCTATGGATCTTTCTGAACAACTTTTCGTCAGAGACTATGATTCTAAAGAAAATTTCGATTTTTGGTGCAAAGTTTTTTAGGTTCTGTAAAACTTTGGTCGTCAGTTTTTGAGATATCCCAATAAAATATAATAATTGGGTGCATTTTGAGATTCTATGGATAATTTGTCGGAATGGGCCAGATTGGACAAGTATATCACATATCAGCCATATAACTGATTAATCAGATATTTTAGATTATTCTCAGTGTAGTTCTGGTATAAGCGATTTTACAGAAAAATTCGATCCGCTCCAATGTGTATACATTCGTAAGTATGCATGCTCTGTGAGACACCTTTTAGGCTTAATGAAACTACAGGGTGTTGCATAATTATGAATCTGAATTCTAGACTAATTTCGCCAACCCTTAACAGCATTGACAGAGAGAAAATATAGCGAAAAGTACATTTATTAAAAGGTTTTAAATCGGTATGCATTTACTCTAATTCAAGATTAAAAAAAAAAAAATAAATAATAATAATTATGAAAGAATCACTATCATTTTTGGTACCTAATCCAATAATCTGATCCCGCTTATGTACAACAACAATCACTCCCGAGTGTCATAAAGGCATCTCAAATACAAATAAATTTATGAAAATATTTACTACACCCTGTACTCATTTCAACCATCTAGCTGTGTAGTCACCATCATAATCCTTATTGACCCATTCGGTGGAAATCAGTTAGTCAACTAAGTAAGCTGTACATTTCCGCCACATAGGCCAAATTAATACGTGCCAAGTGTAACGGCAGAGCAAAAGGCATATAATACAGGGAGATTGATAAACGGGTGCAACGGTGCGTATACGTGTCGTCAGCCAAATGTCACATCAATTCCCTGCATGTGAATGCGAATATAGGGTAATAGGAAGTGGTGTACAAATAGGCATGCTAACACAGAATATTAGATATATGTATATATATAAAGAGTTGGGTTTATTGTAGCTAGAGAGCTACTCTTCTATAGCCAGGCTTTATAAAGTTTACAATAAAAAATAATTTTGACCGAATAATTTGTGCTCCAATATTTTCATTGGGTATTCAATTTTGTCCCATCTTCTGGCAGCTATGTAAATCTTATATATACTTATATCCATATATATATATATATATATATATATGTAGCGCATGACAACCGGATGTGGCTTTGATGTCCGCTTAGTTAAGCATTAATTGCGCTTCACGGGATTACACAACCAAAGTTCCGTAGCATTGCCAAAAAGGTAACGGCCGGAATAAATGTGTGTTAAGTAGACAAGGAAAATGTAACTAACGCAAACAGCACACATACAACAACAACTCATGTCTTCCTTACTGTGAAACTGTAGTTGGCAACTTTGTTGACCTTAATGCGAATTTTTTAACTATATTGACCATAAAGTATGTATACGTATAAACTGGTTCATATGGTTTTGTATGCTTTTATCGAGGTTTTGGCAAATAAAATGCGTCAGCATGACTTCATTCTTTTAATTGAAATAAAATTTCAATGAGTCTGTAGTACATAAAAGAACTCTCCACAAAGGACACACTATCAGCGCACAGCATGATCTCTTACATTTTTGTGCAGATTCAAAGCAAAAAGACGCTTGCTAATCAAACCGAGTTGGCTGCAAGCTGCGAGAAATTATCTCTGTCTGACAAGCGTCTTTTACTTTTATATTTTTATTATCGTTGCTGTCTCTTAACGTCGATATGTAGTGACAGCTCCGGTATGCTTTGACATAATGATATTGATTTTTACTTAAATTTTTGCGTTTGAGTAAATTTTAATGTAATGTGGCTCTAAGCGGATTATGAAATGTAGTTAATTTGAAAAAAATAGCAACTCACCGTGAGTTTTTTGTAATGGTTTTTAATGTTTTCTTAATTTTGGTGCAGACACGTGGGCAGTTCCTCGAGGAGATCGAAGAGTTTCCAATTTGGGGAGGAAAGTGTGTAAAAACAGATATATAATATTTACGGTATTTAAATGCCGGAATTTTTTAAAATACTTGTAGTATTCGTGTTCTTTCGTAGCTTACTTAATTTGTTGGCATTGCTTGGCATTATGTTTCAATTTAAAAAATGATAAGCTATTAATGATGTTTATTAACTTAAATTTTTGTTTTTGAATATAGATCTCTTTGATTTAAAAACTTTTTTCACAATTTTACTAAAATTTTGAATAGTCGAAGAAGTATTTTCGTAATTTCTTAATAGCTGTCGGTGCAGTCCTTCCATTCTGGATGTTTTTCGATATGAAAGATGCACCTCGCTTTGGTCCACCTAATGGTGAAAAAGTCGATGAAATGGTAAAGATTGGTCGAGACCATCACATAAGCAGTCATGACATCGTTAAGGAGTTTAGTATTCATCATCAAACGGTTTTGTATATTTTAAAAAAGGCTGGCTATAAAAAGAAGATCGATGTTTAGGTACCACATGAATTATCTCTGAAAAATTGCATGGATCGAATTAACATCTGCGATTCTTTGCTACAACTAAATAAAATCGAACCATTTCTGTATCGAATGGTAACAGAAGACGGGAAGTGGATCAAATACGACAATAATGTGCGAAAAAGATCATGGTTCAAGAGTGGTGAAGCTCAACAAATAGTCGCAAAACCAGGATTGATGCATCGAAAGGTTATGTTTATGAGCTGCTCCAACCTGGTCGAACGATTGATTTTACATTTTGCTGTCAACAACTAATAAGAGCAAGCAATCGAAATAAACGGCCAGAACTGATAAACAGAAAGGGATTCGTCTTCCCTCAGGACAACGCTAGGCCACACATATCTTTGATGACTCGGCAAAAACTAGAAGAGCTTGACTGGCCACCATATAGCCCTGACCTTGCACTATCGGACTACCATTTGTTGCAGTCAATGCAAAACTGCCTCAATGGAGTAAAGTTGGCTTCAAGCGAAACCGGTGAAAAATACTTGTGGCAATTTTTGTTAGTTTTACACTGATGGAATAAGATTCTCGAGCGGAAAAATGACAAAAAATGGTCGGGAAAAATGACACATATTTGGTTTATTAAAGTTCATAATAATAAATATAAAAAAGATAAGTTGAAGTTTGATTAGAAATACGAAAATATATAAAGCCAATTTTTTATGAGGAAGGCTTCCGATTGTACTACAGATGATGATAATCAAAAACGCTTTAAACTTCCGTTGTCTTGTAGCATCAATATTCTTTTTATGGTATCGATTCGGATCAACTAAAACTCGGACTGGCCAAAAAACAGTTCATACATTAATTATTGTAAACCTCGGACGGCCTTCAGTACCTACAAAGCATTTTAGTTATTCAGTTTCGACTGATTTTTGGAGCGCCTTTCATTGGATTGTGGAACACTTCCGACGTCATGTGTTGAACGCAATGCTCGCGACAGACTGCAAAAGACATCTGGCAAATATTAAAATACACACGTTATTATGGACAGACCTATTTTGACAACTGCACGACTACACGGCTGCAATCCGACAGTTGTCGTTCTCGCTAATATATGCAATATGTTCTTATATTTGCCAACGACAGTAGGAAGAGCAGTAGTGTCGACAATAGAGAGATGAGGAAGAGTGGTGATGCCACTAATATGTAAAATGTAAAATTATTCAAAGTTCTAACCAACCTGACGTTATTTTACAAATATATTAAAATCATAAAATAGATATTTTACATCGTTTGTAATAACAATTTATAATGTGAAACTTATTTTTTTCACAAAAAATTTCACTTTGAACAAAATATTAAAATTTCATTGATGTGCAAGGTATTAGTATGGCCACAACGTAATTGTGTATATGCAAACTGGACAACTGCGTTGCTTTGTGTACATGCCGGCCCTTGATAGATTGCTGCCCTCTCACAAATGTTCATGTAGTAGGATTCGCAACGCCATTTTCAGTTCACTGTCATGCTGCTGCGGTCTGTCGCGAGCATTGTGTTCAGCACATCATAATCATAAAGCAGCGTCTTATCGAATGTAATGATGCAGTTGTCAAATATAGGCTTCTCAGCTACGTTGTCAAAAACAAATCTTGCGATGTCTACTCGACGTTGCCTTTACAAAATAATTCACATATTTTTGTATTAGTCTAGCTAGGACACACTTCACAGCCAAAATATTTCCCAACATTTGTTGAGTCGATACGTAATTGATGTTGGGATACTCTTTTTAATGCTAACGCGATCATTTTCAAGCACAATTTCTTAATTTTTTTTCGATAATATAGACATAAGCCGAATTAAATGGGCGATTCGATGAGGCAATTTTTAGTTGTTACTACTTTCAATGAATGCTTTATGACACTTAATTACTTGAGTTTGTTAAAATCAATATTTTGAGAAAACTCGTTGCGGAACTTTTATAGATTTTTGATTTCATGTATCGTCGCAAACGTGGAAGATCAAACCCGTGCCCATGAAAGTCGTTCTCACGTTCACCAGAATGGACCCGATTGATGAAATACTGTCAACTCGGTAGTATTTTTCCAAAATTAAGACAGGAATATTGTCAGACGGCTGTGAACTGTGGGAGAGGGTTCAAATATTGCAACTTCAGTCATATTCCATAATTTTATTCACCGACCGTAAAATTTCATAACGATTTTTTAAGCAAGTATACTATTTTTGTAGTTAAAATGTAAAAGGCTGCCACAAAAATGCCATATCAAACTCAAAACTGCTAACAGAAATATATTTCTCTACAGAATATTTCCCTACAACACATTTCTGTAACAATAAAAGGGCTCTGAATGAAATTTTATTTTTTCAATGATAAAAAGTTCATTTCAAATGTTTACTCTGGCAATATATAAACCCACAGTGATATATGATATCCCCAGAAATCGAAAGGACCGGCCAACTATTAACGGGCTGTCAAATAATCAAATCAAAAGCCAGCCAAAAGTCAAGAGAGAAATATTCGACACACGAGAGTGGCCAAAGGGAAATTCATATGATATGGATAATAGAATATTAAACAATGACATTTGTATGCATTGTAGGTATGCGTTTGTGTGCGCGTGTTCATTAAATTCACAACACTAGCATGTGTGCACTCGATCATTGCGACTGTCAACGCTATGATGGACTATCACTCGGCATTTATGTTTATGCACAACTCTGTGTGTGAATGAATATACTACGTATATATGTATGTATGAATGGGCGAGTAAATGAGTATACACATGTTGAGAGTGGTGTCAATGTACGTTATTTTGTATTGAGGATGTTGCAGGGCTACCTCTGGTGATTTAAATTGTTTGGCCCTAACCCAACAGGCATTAACTGTCATATACTTTTCGAAATATGTATGTGTGTAAATTCAGATGTAAAACTGTAAATATTGACAGAGTATTTATTTCTCGTATAGAAGTATACATATGCATATACAAGTGGTTGTCACATGACTGCAGCAGGGCTACAAGTGCCGAATGCGCATAATTTTGCGTAAAAGACTTCGCTAATGGCGCTTTTCTATGCTCATTTCGATATCGGTATTATTTTTGTTTTTGTTATATTAATTCCTCTTTTTTAATACTCGTTCTATTACAGCCTCTGGCAGCTGACGCTTGCTGTAAACCATTGACGTTTGCTTACTTTCAGTCACTCTTATTTAGACCGTTACAAAAGTACACACACGCTTACTAAATGCCGCTGCCACATCTCCTTCTTGAAGCTTAAAATTATTGCCGCAAGCACACACATTCATACTCGTACATACATACATCCATACACACTTATACATACAATACGCATATATAGCGCTATCTAAGTCATCCATCGATGCGGGTGTTCCTCCACTTGGAAATCGGAGGGTTCCATTGCAGTTACTTGTTTTCCTTATTCGGTTTGGCTTTTGTTTGTTTTGTGTGTTAATTTGATATTTTTCAACGAAAGGTTTTGTGTATTTGATGGATTTTGCATATCAAATCGTAATCGTAAACTAAATCACTGAACGACAGCAGCTGGTGCATCAAACCAAGCAAAAATGTGGCAGTAAGTGGAATGAGCGGTCGGTGGAGATTGCTTATATTGGCAATGCAAAGGCGGCAGATGTTAAAGTGCACGACATAGGGCGACTGTTGACACTTGCCGGTAATTGGGCGTACGATGATGGATTCATATTCACAAAACCATACAAAATTTAATAAGAAATCAATGCCCGGAATACTAAATATTGACTTTTGTCTGAGAAAAAAAACCCCCTGCATATATTGTACTGTAGTATATTGCTTTCTGAATTGAATTAAGAAAATAAGTTTCGAAATATTGTTTTTACAGAAATTCAATAAAAGTAGTCACTTAGTCAATACTAAAACTGTTACAATTCTAGAAAAGGGTCTGCTACAAAAATTTTGGTTGCAAAAATATGTGTAATCTTTAAAAATATCTTGGAGAAAAAATTTTGGTGGCCGAAAATTTTAATGGTAAACTTGATGAATTACAGCTTTTATAAAAGTTTACTTTTAACGATTTCTATTTTGATCTTTAAAGGAGTTACTTACAAATTTGTTTTTCTGGTGTATTTATGTTATAAACTAAAGTCAAAGTGGAAGTGTTGTAGGGATTTTCGCAATCGCGATATTTTGAAATTGATCTGATATTGTTCGGACTTAGTTTATAGGAATAATCTACATAAACCTGTATTTTATTGAGAAAGTGTACATATTTTTAGGAAGATTATTCTAAATTCTCACAAGACCATTGACACCACATGATTCTCATGAATTCTGTAGAAGGCTGTTTCGGTCGTGTGTAGACTACTTTCTGTGGGGCTATGTAAAGTCTATGGTCTATGCCAACAATCCAGCGACGATTGATGAATTTCGTACGAATATCGAGCGAGAAATTGCAGCAATATCGGCCGATTTATGCCTGAAAAACGGAAATTGGGTTCAGCGTCTAGATTTCTGCAAGCGTGCCCATGGCGACCATGTAAACAAAGCGAGTTTCATATATAATGACAACGAATGTGCTTTTACACGAGCAAAGAGTTTCATTAATATCGTCAACCGTTCTTGTTTCATTAAAAAAACATTTCGTAGCGCTCTTATTGAGAAACCTGTTATACCGTGAGGATTGCCGAAGTATAGTATGTACATGTATGTATTTTACAGATGGTGAGTTTAAAGTTTTAGAACTAATGTGGGCTTGGAACCTATAGAACATAGTCTACTGAAGTGACCCTAAAAACTTTATTTTCTTAACACTCTCTGACAGTAGAATATGAGTATGAAGTCGTGACACAAATAAATATTCCCTTAAACATATCTGAGGCTAGTTTTACTGCTCTGGTGCTCTGTCTCTTGCTCTATTAGAAGCAGAAACCGTAAAATTATATTGTTTCATACAAGGTGCGTTCCAAAGTAAACAGGACTTTAAAAAAAGAAGAACACTGAACAAATACTTTTGCACCAAAACCAATTTATTTTCTTCAATAGTCTCCTTCTGCTTCAATACAGTTTTTTGCACGGTCCATAAGCATGTCGAACGAGTGGTTTAGCTTGTTGGGCGGTCACGTCTGCTTAATAGTTTCGATGGAATTTCCGGTGATCACGGGTTTTGCTTGGCCCACATGTTGATCGTAATTTATGTTCTCACTACCATTTTGAAAACGTTGAAACCACCCATTCACCCTGCTACGGAATAGGTAATCATCGCCATAAACCTGTTACATCAATCTAAACGTTTTGGTAAAGTTTTACCAATTTTAAAACAACATTTAATGTTGGCTCTTTGTTCGAAGCTCATTTTCGCACCGATAACGCAAACATACTGACACTTAAAATACAATACCTTCACTTCCAATCTATGAAATGTCATGAAACTCTCACTGGACTATCGAGAAGATAACAGATTCTAACGCACTATTCGACTTGGTCGTCCTGTTTACTTTGGAACGCAACTCGTATGTTTCAATTAGCCTTAGTTTGAATGGATACTGATTTTTGAAAACAAAAAAAAAAAAAAAAGGAACACCTTACTACTGTGATTGATCGATATTTTTCTTTACTTGAGTAATTTTTCAAGACGTAATATATTAAAACGGATTTTTTTGGATTTTTATATTTATTATTTCTGGTAAATAGTGGCAAAAAACTTCAAAAGAGAATAATTTCGGAAGATTCTAACGATTATTTGGATTCAAAATATATTTTTCGAACACAGTACTTCTTCTGCCAAGATCAATGTACGATAAGCATTAAAAAAAATTACAAAGTATTAATAATTGCAGCAAATGTGTATGTCATAAAGTACAATAATCTGCACTCAGCTGATGAAAGGCTCGAAATATCTGGAAAATTGCGTTTTGCCCATAACACGCCTCAATTGAATGCGCAAAAAGAGGACAATTTAAGCATATAACCAAATGCATTAGCTAAAAAAAATTGGATACTTTTACGAGCGGAACAAATTTGGGTGGAAATGAACACGTAGTGGCGTAAATATGAAGGGATTTTCAGGCACATCAAACTTCAAAATAATATCGTCAAAGCACATACTAACGCAACTACATACACACACATTGAAACATAAATATGAAACATAATAATATTCTGCGTCTGGCAGGGCAGCGTATGAAAACCACCCTTTCGCTGTCAGATAACTTAGAAAGTAGCTTAAATTACCACGCAGCTAGCGTATTGCACATTCAAGGCATTATTTTACTAATATTATAAGGATACGTGTATGTATGTATAAGTTTATATGTGTATGACTATGTGTGCGCGCACATAAATACAGCAATCGGCATCATAACTTAAAACCGCAACAAATTGTTAAATTAGTACGCGCATTTATTACAAAATTCCATGCCACACCGACCGGCACAACTCTAAACACACTGACATACATATACACACGGAGCACAAATTCTATAGTATAGAGGCGAGTTTGGTGTGTGTGTGTGTGTGTGTGGGTAATAATAGCAATAAAGCAAAGTAAAATATTTAAAAGGACCAAAGCGGAATGTTCAGGTTATGAAGTGCTTGGCATACGAGATTTTCAATATAAATACTTCACGTACATACAATGATAGCCATCGCACACACAGCCACACGCAACACAAACTGCCATACAACAACAGTACAACTTTGTTTACCATTACAAGCAAAAGTGCTTGCGTTTAGATGTCCTTTCGCCAACATACACTTGACTGCTGCTCACTTGCCTCCTCACTGACATCTCGCCCACCACTCCGTTTCCTCCCCCCACACTTTGCTGTTTTTGCATGAGTGCGTGAATGTATGAGTGAATGACGCAGCAATGCTCATTCGCTTACAAAAGCTTAGAGATAACTTACAAATTGTTGTTATTGTTATTATTATGCTGTTGTTATTCTTGTTGCTGCTGTTGTTGCATGTTGGCCTTTTTCGGGATTACAATTGTGCGTAAGACAAAAGGTAGTTCATGTGCACATGTTGTTCCTTTTTTTGTTGTTGTGTGGGGCAAATTTCAAGATATTCCATAAATTGCGGTGTTGCTGGTGACGATGGTGGTGGTAGCGGTGGCAATATAAGCGCCCTGTTGTCGTTGGATTTCACGGTATTGTATTATGCCGAAAAGTGCACATTGAAATCTCAGCAAGGACAAATTTAATAGAAAAGCGCACATTGGACTAATAAACTCGACACGGCGGATGGTTGCGCACTGTCGGCCAACGGCGTAGCTGAACCCAGTGGTAGTTTGTGGAATTTCGGCTATTTAACACGGTACTTTGATAATATTCATTTTTCTAAATTGATAAGTAATTTAATACAGATTTGAGAACTTGTGCGCTTGAGGCTAGCTAGGCTAAGTGCGCTTTTTTTTTTTAACACGCTTTCTCGAAACTGTGTTTTTGCAGTCGGTTGGTAAGATTTCTCGAGAACTACTCAAATAATCTTCGTGAAATTTTACACAGACCTTTGAAATACAATTCTTAAAAACTTTGGTGAAGGATTTCTTTTAGATTACAACTATTCGAAAAAATATTTCAGAAACTTTCACTGAAATTTTATTTTTTGTTTTTATAAAAATGGTCCCCAAAAATCCAATTTTAATTTTTTTTATTTTTAGTTTCACTTTAGATGATCCTGAAAGGAGGACGCATCTTTTTCTAAGGCCGAGTTTAAAATTTTTGTTTTTTTAATATCACAATTTCTTTGTTAGTAACGTATGTTTGTATCAATAAAATATTTAATATTTTATAATAGAAAAAAGGTATTTTCTACCCGAGCAAACTCATGTAACCCCTCGACAGTTTCATGACATAATACTTCAAATTAAAATTCACCTTAACTTTGATTTCAAAAGCTTAAGCATTAAAAGCTGCAGTGAGCTTTACAAAGCCTTTTAATTATATTAAAGCTTTCGCACTTCTGTAAAACTATTGTTATATTATCCACAAAGTTTCTTAAGCAATATTTTCCAAAATATCCTCATTGAATTTTCACCTTTCCAATATTTTTTGCTGTCCTTGCGGAATGAGAAATGTGAATTTTTCTCATTGTACCTTTATTTTTCTTAAACAAAAACATTTATTACATCCAATAGTACCAAAAATTTTGCCTTATATAAATCCTGGACGATAAATTGTATCCAGTGAAACCTTCCTGAAGGTTTAAAACTCCGCTAAGCAAAATGGTTCTGAATTATGCTAAAATGGATTTGGTTACCTTATCAAAGCGCTTCAATTCCATAATTCATCCCTCAATGTTTAATTCAGTTATTCGCTGAAACCAGTTTTAATGACTTAAGTAAATAAAATATATTGAGCACAATTTTGTGCCAAAAGTTGAAATCCATTTTTCTGGGGAAAAATCCAATGTTTGTTAGACGGAATTCAAAGCGATCGGGTTATGGCTTGGTCTAGAAATGACATATTGTAAGACTAGACGATTTTATGTAAACTGAGTTAAAGAGATCTGGATATACTTATCTCCAACCTATTCGAGGCAGTACCCGCCAGGCGAAGTAGAGGAAGACCTCCACTCCGCTTCAAATACTAGTTGAAGCAGGACCTGGCTACACCTGGAATCTCCAATTGGTGCCAAACATCGAAGATGATATACCATTGCCGTGCTGTTGTAAACTCTGCTATAATCGCATAAGCGGTGTCTGCTCCAGTAAAAAGAAAGAAGATGCAGCAGACTTCCAACTTTTACCACTAGGTTGCCGTTTATCCACCAACACAATATTTGTATATTAATATGGGTGTTGGTTTGTAGTCATGCCGCAAAGGGATTTATGCGCTTTAAATTTAATTCCGTGTCAGGCGAAGCGTATGATACTAATAAGTGATAGTGGTAGAGTTAGCTAACAGAGGCCAATGGAGAGACGACACAGCGCCAGTAGAAAGGGCAGACACAAAAATACACAGAATTACAGCGAAAGTGTTCAACTAAAGTAAGAAGTTGCCAAAGGCAGACAGACGTGCAACGCGCCACTCCAACACAGCAACTTCGAAGCCGACGACCCGGACTGCCGAGGGTAGCGAACTTCATGCACAGAAGTAACCGACTAACTGCTAAGCAGCGAGGCAGCCAGGCAGCCAGGCAGGAAAACGGAACAGGAATAGGAAGTAGCGAAGCAAGTAAAGTAACAGCGGCACTGACGACAGCAAGCGCCAAGTGGCAAGCAACAAAAGGCAGCAGCCGTTCGAACAAGTGACGCTGTGGCAGTAACAGCATCAGCAGCGACCACAAGTTGCAAGCGCTGTGTAGTGCGTAAATTGCGAGCACTTACAACACTGCTACGGCATCTTTGCAACAATTTCAACTAACTGCCGGTAAGTTAACGAATAAGTGTGTGTGAGTTGTGTGTTTGGTTGCGTGCCACAGGAACGAATTAATATGAATTTTATTATTTAGTGAAACATTTACGTTGGCTTCTTAGCTGAGATTGCGAGATTTTCGGCAATGGCGATGGCGTGGCGTTAACCCGCGCCTTGCCAGCACAACCAGTGGTGTGCACGTCACACAAATTTGCCACAATGTTGCACGTTTGACGGTAGCAGTCTAAACTCGCGGCTGGGGAATTGTGTCGCGCTCACACCACCACCGCCACATAAACCAGCAATAACGGCAATACATATGGGTACAAGGCAACTCCGACCACGACCACCATCAGCAGCGCTGCTGCCACTAGGGATGCGTTATCATGTCATGATTTTTATCTCTTTTAATGGTAATGTTTATGTGACTGTCGGCGTGCGAGCGGAAGAACAATAGCAGCAAATAGTGCTGGGAAGGGTTGCTGTGTAAATGTTTGAATAATTAATTTAAACTTTCTGTTGCGTTGCAAACACAATAGCTGCCACACAGCCATACCTACAGAAATACACTTGTTTGCTGCTTCCCGGCATATCGCCATGACGATTAGGCTTTTATTTATATGTTTGGTTATCACACCCCCTCCGCCGGTGCACGCTCATTTTCACGGTGCATTTGCGTTTGCTTTACGAAACGTTTTTCGGTGAAATGTTTTCGGTGAAAGGCTTAAATGAACTTTCAAAGCATTAAATTTGCAAACGCATCATTGGTATGAGTTATTTCGTGGCCTGCGACCATTTATTTTATTGCATACGAAATAATTACAATAGCGAGGGTTATATCGGCATACATTGCATATTTCGATATGTACATATGTATGTATGCACACAATATCCATTTCCGCATCCTCCATTCAGTTTAAATTCTATTGTAAAGTATTTTAGGTTTATTTTGTGGTAAGTTTACACGTGCGTAAAACGGTCTGCAACCAACGACCAGTCCGTTGCTTTGTCTGTCGGCCAGCAGTCATATGAATAAATGTAATTTAAGTGCGTACCCTATTTAATGTTTAAATGGTGCCTTCTTTAATGACCTCTTTCTCTTTTGTTGTGCGAAATTGTTTTGCTGTTAAGCAAGTTTTGTGGCATTCATCCTAATGACTTTGGAAGCTGTTCGAATTTTCGCTGCAGCACATACATACTTCTCTGCCATCGTGCGCATCCCGGTAAGTCAGTGAATGAGAAATTATCTGCTCATAAATTGTATTAAATGTAGCATTGAACGCAATTAAATCATTTACAGAGTTTGCTTCAACATTTCGAATTTGACTTGTGGCATAGTCATTATGGCTTCAAAGTTTTGTTGAGTGTAAATTCATTCAACCATATTTAGTTGTAACTATACTGAGCAGCTCAGTCATTGTTCATTTATGCAACATTTTGATATGGATGCGTTAAACTACAAAAGGCATGGAGAGCGTTACCTACATTTATGAGTCGTTTACTTTTTTAAGCAAAGGCTTATACCTATGTATATCGGTTGAGTAATCAAAGAAGTTATTAGCAGAAACCTGAACAATCTTAAGTAAAGTACTGTTCAAATCTTCCACTGAATTGAAATCAACTCATAGAATATTAAATTTCGAATTCTTTAAACATTACTACGTAAAAAGTATATCATAAATTTTAGAAAAATAAAATTATCTTCCATAATCCTTTAAATATACAAAAATATGCTTTAATATATAAAAAAAAAAACATTGAATTTATTACGTGCTGAACGTGCCCGTTTTACTAAAAGACGGCATTTACGTGAAGGTCTACATTTTTGTAAAATATATTATTAGTTTTTTTTGAAGCATTATACTTCGACTTTTCAAGCTTAAACAAACTGATTTGTACTTTTAGACATATCTAAGAAGATTTATATACGCTAGTATGACGTTAATCTTGGAAATATTGGCAATCCAATCCAATGCAAAATAATATTGGAGCATAAAATCCGACATTGGAATTGGCTACATCTACACAGACATATAAATTGCTGATAGAATGGGCACCGGGATTCGTTGCATTTAGCCATATCTCAGGCGACCCTTCCAGCTTTCGAAATACTGCAATATTTTAAGAACGGAAGTCTCTGTAAAAAGGAAAGCTGCTGCACATATACTCAGTTCCAGGGCACAAGAGCATTTCGGAAAACGAAATGGCTGACGAGATCGTCAAAAGTCTAATCCATCTGGTTACCGAGCCAATACGGAAAATAGGCAGGTCGCTAAAAACAATAAAAAAATGAAGTTTACGAAGGAGTTAACAGAGTGAGGCGGAATAACTTAGGGACTAGCAAGATCGTCAAGATCATGTGCAAGTGCACCGAAGTAAATATGCAAGCTTTTTGCTCACATGATTTTAAAAAGACTGCAGGACGGTTGTTGGCCTAGTGATAGGTCACAAGTATCTATGTAACTATGACGTATGGCGAAAGTGCTGGAAGGTAGGCATGGAATGGACGATGAAATACCTACTCTATTTCTGTCCGGTCTTATCTAGAACTCATCTTAAGAATCTAGAAGCCCCTCAGTTGAAGGGTATATATGAAATATAACTACTGAATATGAAGTCTCTCTATAACTTCGCAAAACGCATTGATGCAAAAGCTTAAAGGATATGACGAAAATTTGAACTGGTGTTATACTGAACATACACATGACATTACAAAGGTTATACTGGCTGGATGTCACGACATACAAAGACCTGCAGTCCGTCTAAATAACCTAAAACATTATTTAAATATTTTTATAAGAAAAGCGAACAGCCAGTGTTACGTACTCTTCCAAAGATCTGACGAAAGGCAAAGGTATTAAACTCAGCCCGAAAACTAACTGAGCCAAATCCATACACCCAGCTCTTGAAACCCAAAAACAAATCTTGTATCAAATCAATTATAATTTGCTTAGCGCGACAAAACTTTTACCGCAACCTAACAAAAATATAGCAACAGCATATTTTATATTAAGCGCTCAAGACCTTTCAAATTTCAATTATAAAGCTTCTAAGCCAACTTAATTTCCACTCAAATTTGCAACGAACTAAATCAACTTTCCCACCAAGTAAATGAAATTGCGTAGCTTACAGTAGTTGTACAAATGTCTGTCATACTTATTCGTGATTGTATTAGTGTTCTGCACTAAATACGTTGACAATGTCAACTAGAGTCTTTAAGTCTCAACTTTTAATTAATTTATTAAAGTGGCCGACTGAAAACAACTGTAGAAAGTTGAATAGACAGAAGCAACTAAGTACAGCAACAACACAATAAACAACAGTATAATAGCGTCAAATCAATTAAGGGAACACAATAAACCGAAAACAAGCAATGGACAAACAAACAAGTCTCAGGAACATAGTTAGGCACGAGATCTCAGGCAGACAACAGCAGGTACGCACAAAGCCAAACAAAGCCATTAAGAGAGAAAGAGCGGCAGCTCAAGGAGCAATATTAGTTGCAAATAACACCGGAGCGCGTGTGTACGCAGCGAAAACTTCGACTTTTCTTGACAATTTGCACAGGATGCAGCCACGCAACGCAGAATACCTGAAGAAGCACACTTTACTGCTGTAATGTGAAATTTGTAACTCCCGCCTCTAAAGCTCCATTACATTATCCTTTCAACTCGATGAAGCTACTCTGCGGCACTATCAAACACACGCCGTCCCATCTTGCTAGATCATAATGTTAGATAAGCTATGCTCACTCCCGGCCTGTGAAAGTATTTGGAAGTTTATTTTAAAACGCTAACCCACCAGACCCGGAGCTTGGCGCAAAGTTCTCTCCCGTCACTGGCGGCTGCCCGAAAAGGGCAAACAATGCAGATTTTGTGCTTGTGCCGCCGCTTTTTGTTCTACATATCCACCAAGCTAAAGCCTTTTTGTTGCTGTGTTGCCTCTTGTGACTGCTTGTTATCTTGTTGTTGTTGTTGTTGCCTTTTCGCTTGTTGATTGTTTTGAGCGTAACTTTGCAGACAGGAAATAATATTCATCATTTAATTAAGTCAAACTTAGAAGCCAAACGAACGAGCCGACAAATGAGCGTGGATAAAAACGCAACAACAGCAGCAAACACCTGCCCACTAATTCACGCGCACAGGTATTAGTGAATCTCTTTGTTGGTTAATGAAATTAAAATTGATTAGAATAATTTAGGTATTTTGCCTTTTGATGAGTTGATCATAATAATTTAATTTGATAAATTGTTGTGTTTCGGGCCAAAGTTGTGCAGCAAGAACGGTCTTGTGGCATTAAATGGTTGTAAGAGTTTAGCTTTTCAAAAAGGATAAATGGTCCAGGCGATTATCCTTGATTTATTACGGCTCATTTTGAATGTTTTACGTTTTACAGTTATAATAAGTAATGATTTTCGGCTTACCCAATCCCGTCACCGGTCCGAAGACGGTATTATCGTCTGTTGTGCTGCAATTCCAGCGAAGGTTTTTGAATTGAAATTGACATTCCTGTAAGGAAATGAAAAAAAACTATTTCGTTAATATTCATAATAATTAGTAAGCATTAGGCACTAAATTTTATTATAATATGGCTTTCTTATCGGTTGTTAACTAATTTTCTTTTGTCATTTCATTGTCTATCAAAATGACTTGAATACTAATTGTTTAGGTTTGTGCTAACTTAGAGCTAAAATAATGTTACGTATAAGAAATTGAGAAAATATACATATATTAGTGACTTATATATTTATTACTTAGCTTATAAAAGTAACTAAAGTTAAAAAGTTTTATAGCACAAATTTAGGATTCACGAAAAGTAATTATATTATCATTGACAGTATCAATAATACTAAAGAAATTCAATTAGTTGTGAAAATATTGCGTCTATAATTATGTACATACATTTTGCCTAGAAATGGCGTATCCTGATTATTGTTTTATTGCGCCAGTATTCGCACATACTTCGGAAAGCTACTGTCCTTGAGCTTTATTTATTTATTTTTTTTTTTTGATCTGTTCTTTTTAGGAAACTGAAAGCGTTACTCGATGAAGATTGTTGTCGAATGCAAGGAAAGCTCGCAAAATTCTTTGGAGAAGTTCAAACATCCATTTTAGAATGTTCGAAACCAGGCAGATATACGGGGAACACTACTGGCAACAACAACTCTACTTAAAACTATTGCTGATAAACCTCCGGGCCATAACAACGTTTGGCTTAATGTATTCATGTATTTCGGTCGAGGCCGTTCACCCTCACTGGAAATTGGTTCACAAAAGAAGAGGCTATCCAAAATTGGTTTTATTTATTCCTGGCCGCCAAGCCATCACATTTCTATTAAGAAGGAATCCACAAATTGCCAGTGAGATCGAAAAATGTAATAGCTTCCGATAGACGCAATGAGGCAAAAACCAAAAAGTAACTTTTATGTTTTTTTAATGAAGAGCAAAAATTTTGGATAAAAACCTCTTAAATATAATGGGTGATCCAAATAAGGTACTTTTTCAATAGCCTGTTTTGACAGATCACTCCTGAGCCGCTTCGCACAACTTATGATCAAAATAATCAGCCTGAGCGGCCTATACGCAACACCGCCTCCCAGACCCAACATTCATTATTGGAAAATATTTGACCGAACGACGTGGTTTAAGCCCGCAGCGAAGCAAATATTTCAGTCGTAGCTGAGACTTGGCCCATTTTATGTAGAGATCTGAAATTGAAAGCGTACAAAAAACAGCTTGTGCAAGAACTGAATCCGCTCAAGCTTCCTGTCTATGTTGTCGAGCCAAAATTTCTTCAGCGATGAAGCCCATTTCTGGCTCAAGCAAAATTCGCGTATTTGTGTCGAAGAGTAGCATGAAGAGATTAAAGATCTACAATTTCATCCAGAAAAAACGACGGTTTTGGCAGGTGGAATAATCGCTCAATATTTTCTCAAAAATGACACCCCTTCATCGTAATATATTTAAATTATCACGCCATGATAAACGACCATTTGATACCGGAAATTGAAGCTCGTGATCTCCCCGACATTTGGTTTCAACAAGACGGCGCCACTTCCCACACATCGTATCAATCAATGGATTTATTGAAAGAACTCGTCGGTGGGCAAATAATTTCACAATTTGGGCTGGTCGATTGGACACCAAGATCGTGTAATATCACACCAATAAAAGTTTTTCTGTGTCTAAAGTTTATGCGGACAATTCCGCTTCGAATCATCATCAGCAAAACATCACGCATGGCTTTCGCCAGTTATCAGTCGAAGTGCTCGAACGAGTCAGCTCAACGGACATACCATCTGAGAAATACCCGAGGCCTGTATTTGCTTTCAGAAAAAAATGCCCAGGAATGATCTTTCGAATGATAATGAACATTCTCTACTAAATTTGAAGTTACAATGTTTCCATTAAAAAAAAGTAGGGAACTTCGAAATGCATCAACCTTTATAAGTAGTTATATACCCAATGCTGACAACACGAGGTTTTTAAATATCAGGTTAACTTATAAAGTGATAAAAAGTGGAAACCAAAACCAAGAGTCCAAGATTGTACGTAAGTTTGTTTACCTTTCTCAATTATGTGATTGACAAATTGAATATAGTACTTTACGGTCTGATGCTTCAAAAACTTTTTATTAAAATATTCGCTCACATTATAATGCTTTTCCAAAGAGATGAGAGAAGACATTTTAGAATGCCGCGACTGAAGTAGTAGCCTCACTTCTTCAGTACAATTACTATAATTGTAACGAACTCGTTTAATTATGAGTTAGCATTTCTCATTAAAAATAGTTCCTCATTTGAAGAAAAATTTGCGTTTTCCTTTCATAAATAAATTAGGTCTCTTAATAATAAAATAAAGAAACATCAATTTTATGATTCTGTGTCTGGACTTTACAATTATTTTGATCGTAGTGATTTACATGAAGGTTTGTTATTATCCTATATTTTATTTCAGTTGAGATTTAAATTCACGAACTTCTGGGTGGAAGTCACGTATATAGAGATTTCTGCTGCGGCTTTCCACCTGACCATATTTTGCATGGAACATAAATCGTTTGTAGAACTAATTCTACCCATTTTCGTTAAATTTTTGCATATTCTCTGTATGAGATTGGATTATTTACGGTGGCTAAACATCATTTGGGTATAAGAAGTATACATATATATCAAATATTTCCCCCTCTCAGCACAAAACTTAGGTAATAAATTCAATAAATTTCAATCTCAAGCACAAATTGCAAATTATGCATAACTTTTTGCTAGATTAAAGCGATTTTGCTAAATCAACAAAATCAGCTACAGTCTGAATGTCCCATACTTATACGCAGGCAGTGTGAGATGTGAAAAAGCTTCTCAATTTATGACAAATTCCTTAAAAACCCTTAGCCTTATATGCAATGCACGACTGGACGCGTATGCAAATATGGCAGTGAAAGGCAAAGGCGAAATCGCCAAGTCAGCAACGCACCAACACACTGACGCACCGACAAAGCTATTGTCTGCAGTTAATGTACTCAAATTTTGAATGCAAATATTGAATATGAGTAGTGGCTACTTTGGACCTGGGTTACTGCATTGTTGCCTACACAGAAGGAAGTAAGGCAGCCACACAAACACATGCACACATGGAAATATGGACCTACATGTTTATGTGTGTGTGTGTGTGTTAGTATGCGAATTTTAAATGTATGCGAACTTAAATGGCTGTGACGGCACTGCCAAAAGACTAGCAAAAGAAAAGTTATTTACTTAAATGCCAAGAGCGGCAAGCTAACACACAAAGCTTCGCATAACCGTTAGCGTGAGCCATGCGGCATGCGGAAATGTTGTGCCATGTAGTACATAGTTTCGGGCGAATGAGCATGTCAGCTCACATTACACACACCCGTACATGTTTTTTGTAAAATGCAATGCTTGCAACATACTAATTGTGAACCACACACACACACGATGCTTTTATTAGCTGAATGTGTGCAAATGTTTGCGTATATTTCATGCCGGCCTTTTTGTGTAATTTGCTGTGAAATAAAGTGGCATAAATATTCGCACTTTAAACACTTCGCACTTTTTGCTTGCAACAATTTACAGTTATCGGTACAGTTCGGTGGCACCAATAGTACGAATGCCTGTGTTGCTGATAAAGCAACGGCAGCACCCAGCCCACCCAACTGTTGCAAGTAAATGCATTTTATGCCACCACCAACAATAAGCGAATGCATGCTGCATGGCATTCTGCCTGCTTATTGCGCTGCAGCTGTTGCAAGTGCAATTCAATTTCAGTGCTTTTTTCTTTTGCATGTGTTGCCACATCACAAACACTTGAAGTGGACACTTGAGTGTATTCAAATGAGTGGCTGCTCGCGCCTTTTTAAGGGTTGCACACAACAGCAAAAACAATAGCAACATAGCAATGGCGACAAAAAAGCTTTATTTAAAGCTTGAACGCTGGCGCACGCTAACGGTAAGTGGGTTTGAGTATCAAGTAATCGCATTTTGAAAATGCATAAAGAGACAAAAAGCGACCGTTATCGAAAAAAAATCTGTTGCCAAAGGCCGAAAAAATACACTCACACCCGCAATGAAAGCATTGAGTGGTGACAGAATTGCCTGAAGTGAGTTTCTGAAGTGTCTACATTTTTTGCCGCAAATGAGTTCGCATGGCGGTGCGTTGCATAACAACAGGCGGTTTAATTAATGTGCAAGTGTTATGCAAATGAAGGCGTATCGGTGTGGCACAAAGCACAAAAATGCAGCACGTGCATTCACATGAAAGGCTTTTTTTGTTCAGACTTTTTTCGGCGCAAAAGTGCTTTTTAAATTTTTGTGAAAATTTTAATTGCCCCCAAAGTTATACTTCAATAAATTAAAGGCATACATTGCAGAGCGGATTTTTCTTAAGATTGTCTACTGATTTGCTGACTGCTTAATGGCATTACTCTTTAATAATACTCGGAGTTACAACGTAGGTCTTTAATGGATGTGATAAGCTGAAAGTTCTTTTAGATATCTGGAATAAGGATTAATATTCCAGCTTACGGTTGTTAATCTCTAATCTGTGTCTTGATAACGAGAATTTGTATACACATATATCGTTAACAATGGAAAATTATTTAGGAAATTACAATTGATATTTCTCTCTCCCTACTCCCTCGATTTATTTCTCTCTTTCCTTATGTTCCCGTCTTTCAAAGCTAACTTTCAAATTTGATAGAACAGAATATATAAGAACATATAATATAATATTTATAAAGTGTTATTCGCAAGTGCTTAGTGAGACCAAAATAGTTAGTTTTCAGAGAGAATTTGTTTTTAATAGCTTTCATTCTATATACCTATGGAGTCGAACGTTTCGATTCTGAAACCTGCTAAATCTTTTAAAAATTATCAAGCAATCCTATTTTTTGTGCAGTAAGCTATAGCTTAGTAAGTTCGTAGTCTCTTGCAAAGTTTTAACTTGCAGACATCGAAAATGCTTAGAGACAACAACTATATTAGTTGTGTGGAGAAACAACAAAAGTAAATTTAAATTGTTATCTTATTTCTTAATTTTTGAAATATCAGTTAATAATGAAACGAAAAACTGTGAATTCTGATCTTTTGATTCAAGTAAAAGCTTCAAGGAGAATTTCAAAAACTGAAAAACTCTATTAAAGATATACTTGTACAATAATCTGCAAAATCATAGGCCGCAGTTAGGAATACGTCCTTGCGCTTAAAGTGTTTCCATTGTTTATTCTGGACCGGAAGGTAATGATTTCAATATTTAAAATGACGAAATCGTTCGATTCCATGACGAAGCAGTAAGCTTATTTCTTAATTTTTGAAATATCAGTTAATAATGAAACGAAAAACTGTGAATTCTGATCTTTTGATTCAAGTAAAAGCTTCAAGGAGAATTTCAAAAACTGAAAAACTCTATTAAAGATATACTTGTACAATAATCTGCAAAATCATAGGCCGCAGTTAGGAATACGTCCTTGCGCTTAAAGTGTTTCCATTGTTTATTCTGGACCGGAAGGTAATGATTTCAATATTTAAAATGACGAAATCGTTCGATTCCATGACGAAGCTACCTGGGGCGACTCAATGAGATACTCAACTTATTTTCTATCATATTTCCTGTAGAAACAACTTATTGGTAGAAGATTTGTGAAGAACTTTGTATGGATTCGATTAGCTAAAGAAGGTGCGCTTCTTTCTAAGGGACTTTACGTCTACTTTTCTTATGCGGAACGATATATTGCGTCCTTCTTTTACGTTGTTGGGCCACTGCAGTATATTTCAAGTTGAAGTCTTTGCTATTGGGAAAGCCGCGGAGCTGACCTCTTATGCACCTGCAGACAATTCGAAAGTCAACATCTACGTAGCCAATTAAGCAGCAATGAAGGCAGTAATCTCGTATTGCATATCGGCCTGAAGTGACATGGGAAGCAGTGCGAAAGCGGAAAGTATTGCCAGAAGCAAACATCTTCACTTCTATTGAGTGCCAGTCCACAAAGCCATCGACAACAATGAACCTCGTCCACTAGTTGCCAAGAAAGGGGTACAGCTAACATCCGAAAACCTAATTAACATTGGGAAATGTTCTCGACAGAAGAATGGTAAAGAAAATCAAAACCCAATATAACGAGCTACCTGTTCGAAAACTGCAAAAGTCATTTGCAATACGGCTAGATCGGAAGGAAATGTCTGGAGCAGGGTATCAGGGAAATAATGGAGGGGTACCTACGGTATGATACACTGGAGTAGTATTGATAGTGAGGCCTCAGAGTCAGTTAAAATTCGTGTCAAGCGCAGGCATCCTAAAGGATGACTACTCTTTTGGATTTAGCAAATGAACTTCATCTGGTTTCGGAAAGAACCAAAACTGGTCTACGGTTGAAGCGAAGCTATAATACCCTTCACAAGATTTTGATCCGTTAGCTCGTATGACAGCTATATACTATACTGATCCAATCTGAAAAATTTGCTGAATATTGCACCGCTGCCTTATGTAATATGTATGTAAATAACCAATGACAAATTTGTTGATATAGATACTATAGTGGTTCGATATAGGCGATTCCAACAATTTAAACAATTCTTACCGAGAAATTAACGTGTGCAAAATTTTAGACCGATATTTCTAAAACTGAGCAACTGAAGGAGCTTAGTTAAATCGATTCAACTGCTGGTCATTAATATCTTTATTTTAAAGGATCTCAAACGATTCCCTTGGATTTTACAAAGTTCGCAGAAAACTTAATATACATTTTTAAGGGTTCAAAATATGCAAACTTATGTATGCACATATAAAATTTCGCAATATTCGCAAAAAGCGACAGTTCAACCGCGCAATGCTCCAAAAACACCAACTCACAATCGAAACTGAAACCGAAATGAATGAAAATGAAAATCGCTTTGACACAAAGGCTTAAATTTAGCACGCAACCAAAAGCAATAAGAATAACAAAACGAAACCAACAAATCTATTTTGTGAATGAAATTTTACTTTCTGGCGAGAGTGTGCAACCACACGCACGGGCGACACATGCCAGCGCGTCAACAACGACAACAACTGCAATTGTAATGAATTGTAATCGCATTATCTGTATGTGCCCCAAAGCAACAATAACTCAGCTGCATTACCCAATCATAAATATGCATCTGCATTTGCTCTCTACCCCCTGGTCTCTAACCACTAACGTCACGCCGCATTTTGCAATTATATATTTACGGTATCTGTTTCGGCTGATGCGTATACCCCCGTATACGCGCGTTTACCGCTAACTGTCGCGCAGACTGCACTTACCAACTAACCCATCAGACCACCCACCCACCTACCAACCAGCGTAATATATTAGGCATTTGGCCACATAGCTCGAGGCTGCTTGCGAAATACGCCGCCGTAGCTGCCACCAACCGCGCTGCGTTACGTTGCGGCATGGTGCGTTGTGCGTTCAATTAGAAATTTTTAATTTAAATTTAAATTCAAATTAGTTTATCAAATAGAAGTTCGTTTCGACGGAAGCGTTGCACACATTTAATGCCACAATGTGCTCATTTTACTCAGAGCTTTTTGTTGTGAGAAAATACTTTTTCAATTCCATTTACGTTGTTGTTGCTACAAACCTGTTCATGCTTATGATTATTAGTGTGTGTTTGTGTGCGTGTGTGCTAATGCAATGTTGCCGCAAGCCTGCCAGGAAGCAAACATGCAGCACTGCATATGTTTGCTTTTAAAAGTGCATATGTCGGCTCTGCTGTATTAACATATTTATAAAAGGCACTTACTGTTATTTGCACGATTGCGAAATAAATTCAACAAATTATTGAAAAGTGTTTTGCATTTTATAGGAATTTGTTTGTGGAGTAGCTGGGAAATATTTGCAAATTGATTTGATATTATTTGTTTAATTATTATGTTTCATATGAATTTTAAAATGAAATAGTAAACCAGTGGAAATTTGGAGATTAAATGCATGAGTTGCTGATATGCTTAAACTTTAAACACATTAAGTTTGTTGCTTATTTAATTTTTTTGGGAAAAAGGTACTTATGTTGCACGAGAATTAATTAAACTGAGTTTTTGCGACAATGCTTTGTTGTTCAGCAGTGGGACAATTAAACGTCCGCTTCATCGTCAGCGATTTGGAAATCGGATTCACCTCATTCACTGGCTGGGAAAGTGTTCCCTTGTCAAGCTCTTCATGCGCCTCGCTTAAGTCTTCACCTCTCGGTAGCTATTTCTTCCAACAGGTGTATCTGACTACTTTCCATATAAAACATATTTAAATTCCGTCTGATTATTTCACTTTCCTGTGTACAAATCAATAAGCAAATAGTATAACGAAATAAAACTTTTCACGAATAATTTCTTTGCCGACCTTCTGATCGAAAACTGTAAAAATAGAATATAAACTGTTCAAGGACCTACGTACCGAATAAGTGGACTTCAGAGCCTGTGGTTGATTTTTTACTCGAAATATCGGTGAAATATCGCATATCATATATAATTGAAATTCAGAGAGAATCCTTTCCTGGTAGTAGTATGTGTGCATAAAATAGGTTGAATCAGGTCGATTTTTCCCTTAGCCTCCATATATCTAATATAAAGATATTCGAACTTCCTGGATACTTTATACCGCATATATCAGCCAATATATATATATGTACATATATGTATAAGTTTTCTTAATGCAATTGAAAGAGCCTGTTTTTCTTATAACGATGCACTTTGATTCTAGAATGAATAAACCCAGGTGGAAACTTGTTTTAGACTCCATATAACCGTACTTGGATTGTCCGTACTTGTTAATTTTAGGTTATACATACACATATTCACTACTCGCAAGATTACATCAAAAAGTTGTATTCACTACTGCGCTTGGCTATATCGACCTCAATGTATTCAGTTAATTGCAGTCACTCCTTTTCGCATAAATAAGTGGATCAGATATGTTTTGTAGATAGCAATCGAACATGCGTACAACCACAAACGTATAAAACAGTATATTCAAATAAAGAACAAACTCCTTGTGCGTCTCTTCAATGCACTTAACACAAATGCGATAGCCTTTCAGACTTTTGTTATCGAAGCAACAAGATCGGAAATGATTGCCCATTTAATTATAATTTACCTTTACGCTTTTTGTGCAAACTTCAGGCGAACTCAAAACTAATGAGAGCTGCTATGAGAAATACATATTTACTATATATATATATATATCTGCACATTTGGTGAAATATATATGATATATATATTATTAATATTAAGCTTGTTAATTGCCATGCCGTGCTGCTCTACAATTTGAAAAGCACTGTAATAGCGGTGATAACCGTAGAGGAGAGACTGTATAGTACTTTGTTTACATATATCTAAGGCGACCGCTATTTTATTTATTTTTTATTTTCCCCCAAAACTTAAATTTTTTCCACAGTAAGCATTCGAACCCAAGATACACCATTCTTTATTCGCTCACTCAGCCCATTAAACTACCGTTATCGCGAACACCAACAAAGTGGTGCATACTTGTACATGTGCAGCAATAAATAACCCTAATTCCAATCAGGTTAATGATGTATGCGACCAAAGGATTTTTCCGTTTTGAATAGAACGCCTGTCTTATCGCGTTTCCCGGCAACACGGCGTCAAATTAAATTTAAATTGCGCACAATGGCAAGCAAAAGCGACTAAATTCAAGGAGTATGTAGCGAGAGCAAATATAACACACATTTCTCCCACGCATGCATACATGTGCGTACGTGCGTTCGTAGACGCTCGGCTAATCAATAGTAGAAAATCAAGATCAACTTCCAGCGACGTATCCGTTTGCTTGGTTGAGTGATGAATGCATGTAAGTTTGATGAAACGTCTTCGGAAAGGGGGTATGTGGCTTGTGACCCCATTGTATTGAAATTACTTGACTTTAAGTTGTGTGAGTGAGTGCGTCCTGTTGTTCATGTGCAGTGAATGCGATATGCAAATACATGTACTTACACAACTACATACATAAATGTCTTTCTCTACCATTGCGCTGAAACGCCATGCCAACGCGCCGGTATGTAGGCAACACTTCATAGAAAGCATGCGTATATGTGTTGTCTGTATGCATCTGTGTGTAATAGCTGCGCTTTACTTGGTCTATCAGTTGGCATTTATCAGCATTTTATTATATGTGAACAGGAAACTACTGGAGTGGCTACCCAGCGGGCTATTTCGAGCTTTTTGATTAGAGCTAGTATTTGGGATATTATTTATATAGATTGCATTACCTTCACGCGTAGAGCGTAGATAATAAAAATATTTCCAATATTTGTAAAAATAACTATCTATTACTCTTTCCCGCCTCCCATTCTCATTCAATGGCAATTTAGTACTTTGAAGTCGTTAGCCGTAACTCACTGCTTACTGGGTTTTGTGCTGTAACACATAAGAAAATCAATGCTCGTACTTTCATACTTACACACATATATATATGTTAATGTGCAAGCGCGTGTAATGTGTAATATTCAGGCTGTCATTGTCGTAGAATTGTGTTGCTAAGGGTTAAAATTCAATTATGCCAATTTTCGGAGCATCTGAACAAACTGCCAATGAAAGAGTCATCGAAGAGACGGTGGAATCAATTTTGTACTTACCAGCGGCAGCAAAATATTCACTTATAGATTGATATTATGAACCCAGTAGTATGAAAAGCTGTTAAACTTTGAATTTATTCGGATTGGACTCAATGCCAGCATGAGTCAGGAGGATACGAAGCAACACTGGCGTAAAGCTGGCGTCTAGTGACGACAAATATGAACTAATACTCACCGCTCCACACGGAGTTAGATCGCCGAAAAAACAGCTATTGGCCGAATAAAATCCGGGACAATTCCGGTGCGTAGAACCGTTCTGGATGTTGTAGCAGGTTGAACTCCTACTTATCCATAATAGACCCCGATATATCCAATATATGTCACCACTCATCTGATACCCATCTCCCTTTGGTCCGTCGAAACAACACGTTTCTTGGACCTTCCATTAGATGATGTCGATGACAACTTAGTGAATCTTTACCATCTAAATGGGGATTAGGTATCCGCAAAACAACAACAATAACATCGAAGTGTGAAGGTGGTTTCCATCAGCAAGCACATATCATTTCAAAACTATTAATTAAATAGAAGTGTAAAATGTTCGACTAAGACCAGAATTGGGAAGTTTTTTGGATGGGCAATGTGTAAAATTTAGCGTAACCTCCTGATTGAACATGCCGTTTGATCGGAAACATATAGTACACGTGGATGTTAGAGGGGTCTATAGGAGATACCAAGAGAAGACAGGGAAGAAGGTAAGAGAATTTCAGCTTAAAACGAAATAAAAGCAGAATATTGTAATAAAATTGATCAATATATTTATATGTAAGCAACATTTTTTGTTGCGTGTTAATCTCGCCATTGTGCTTACGAGCTATGGGAGCTTAAAATTGTCTTATTTAAGGTTTATATATCGAATTTTAGCACTTCACTACCGGGCTAATATTACTTATAAAATGACTACATATCCACAAATATGTCCATTTCGTTACTGGCGTCTACTAAGCAAACATGCAAACGGCCAATTTAACCAACGAAAATAACTCAAACCGCCACGAAATTCGCAGAAACTTCACTTCACTGGAGTTGACTGGAAGTTGGCGTGCGCAAATACGAAAACAATTACAAGCCCGAAGTTGTAATTACTTTGTGTCGCATAGCGATGTAAAATGTGATTATAATGGATAGCATTGCCTTATTACAACACATCAACCAACAAACACACACATGCATGCATGCATCTGCCCAGCATGAATCAATTGTAGTTGACTGCCACACGAAATTGCGAAGTCAACATTCATGCAACAGTTAACAGTCTGAAGGTTTGGTGTTGCATGCAGCTGCTGCAGAAATTCTAATAAAAAGCAAGGAATTTTGCGAAGGGAAAGTGAATAATGGACGCACACACATATGCCTACATGTTTACATATGCGCCGCTCTATATCCATCAGGCTAGTTATTAGCAATGGCATTTATAGAAAAGGGTGCATGCACAACTGTACGGAAATATGCGTTTATGTGTGCGTGCTTTGATGGCAGTTAGTTGTGAATTTGTGCTGTTTAAGGCAGCGCATGCCAAGCTTCAAAAGGGTTGAGTTGCATATTGGCAGCTCAACGTTTAGTGAACAAGCTGCAGCAAGGACTAACGATTAGGTTTTCTAAGGGATGTGATGCTTGAGTACTACACTTACTGCTAGTTAAGTGCGTATGTTTATTTGTGTGTATGTGCAGCATTTGCACTTGTTGTGCTGCAATTAATTTGAGATTTTGTGTGTTTGTTGCAGGCGCTCACATGTCTGCCACTTGCAACATGCTGCTGCTCACATGGCAACCAGATTGCTTAAGCTCCTGCGTGTACATCCTAGTAAGACTGGTGGGACTAGTGTTAGTTCCGCCATTAGATGCAAAGCTAAGCTTGGAGAAATTCGAATGTGACACAAAGAGGATTTTCGGTAGAATTCTGAGTTGGGAATTATTAGTATTTTGAAAATTATTAGATTACGAAAAAGAAAATTCGGTGTAAAGTTTGTAGGAGACCGTCTAAGTTTTTTTTATCAAAAGCAACTTTTAGTGAAAAAAACAACAGAAAAAATTTTATATTTTACGGAATTAAATTTTAAACTTTTTTTATAAAACGTAACTTTTTCTTATTCGAAAACATCGTTTTCTAAAAAATACTCTCTCTTTCTAAATAAATACGAATTTAATCGAAGTAGCTAAGTCTGTGATCACCCTGTTTTCACACATATTCGCTATATAGTTATTCAAAAATTTTGATTTTATAACTTTTTTGCATACTGTAACGGTATTCCTACCTTTAAAAAAAAATGCATTCAATTTCAACATTAATACAAAATTTTAGAATATTCATAATATGTACAAGCTCAATTTCCTGCAGAGTTTGTGCTCACGTGTGCACATACTTCCAAAAGGCGCTTGTAAATATTTGTTTGTTGCATTTATTTTAAGTTTGAAATTGTTATAGCAAGCTGGCTAAGTTGCCGTTAAATTGTTTTCGCTCTACGATATTTATACGCTGGAATGTTGACAACTGACTTTAGTCTAAGCTTCAGCCAGAAAGTTTGTAAGGAGTGAAAGTTAAGGCAAGCCGGCACGAAATGAGCTTAAAGTGCCTTCATGTTGAAAATACATTTTCATGAGTGTTTTTATGCAATTATAAAATCATTGTCTGCAACATAAATGAAATTAGTTGCAAGAAATTTTTAATACGATGTAAACCTTCAGGAGGATGACTAAAATAAAATCCTACATATATGGACTATAGAACACCATAATGCTGGATCACACTTTAATATGAATGCTTATAAATTATCAAAATGAATTGTGATGTAGGCGGAAACAATTCTATGGCAAACAAGTAAGGAAGGGCTAAGTTCGCGTGTCACCGAACATTTTATACTCTAGCATCGAATACCGTATTTGTGTAAAGTTTCATTCTGCTATCATCATTGGTTCCTAATGTATATATTATATAGAGAAGGCATCAGATAGAATTCAAAATAGCGTTATATTAGAAGAAGGCGTGGTTGTGAACCGATTTCACCCATATTTCGTACATGTCATCAGGGTGTTAAGAAACTATTATGTACCGATCGGTCGAGTAGGTCCTGAGATATGGTTTTTGGTCCATAAGTGGGCGACGCCATGCCTATTTTCAATTTAAAAAAAAGCCTGGATGCAGCTTCCTTCTGCCATTTCTTCCGTAAAATTTAGTGTTTYTGACGTTTTTYGTTAGTCGGTTAACGCACTTTTAGTGATTTTCAACATAACCTTTGTATGGRAGGTGGGCGTGGTTATTATCCGATTTCTTCCRTTTTTGAACTGTATATGGAAATGCCTAAAAGAAATGACTCTGTACAGTTTGGTTGACATAGCTATAGTAGTTTTCGAGATATGTACAAAAAAGTTAGTAGGAGGCGGGCCACGCTCACTTTTCCAAAAAAATTTATTTATGGCTTAGTTATGACACTTTATAGGTTTTCGGTTTTCGCCATTTTGTGGGGGTGGCAGTTAGCCGATTTTGCCCATCTTCGAACTTAACCTTCTTATGGAGCCAGGAAATACGTGTACCAAGTTTCATCATGATATCTCCATGTTTACTCATCCGGGTTTCAACTCTACTCGTCACCCTGATCTTCTCTTCTTGATTGGCGTAGTCACCGCTTACGCGATTATAGCCGAGTTAACAACAGACAACGTCAGCCTGATCAGTTTGGTATATATAACCCTATATCTGACTCTTTTAGTTTTACGACTTACATACAACCGTTATGTGAACAAAACTATAATACTCTCTTTAGCAACTTTGTGGCGAGAGTATAAAAAAATAGTCTAGTGTAGGTTCGTGAACAAAATTTAATATTCTGTAAATCGCTTTTGAAAAGTAAATTTAAACCATACATTCAAACCACCAACTGTAAATACAATGGAAACAATGTTTATAATTCCTCAAATAGTTGTATCCAGCGCAGTTGGGGTACATAAACAAATATTTCCAAAGTCAATAAAACACTCGAACTTGAAATCTGATCATTACAATCTGACGCAGATCAATCATTCACACCAGTCCGATGATTGCATAATCATATACGAGTATTTATGTACGTATTATTATGTATTAGCTATAGCTAACTCAAAAAAAGAAACATCAATCACGGTCCAGACTTTGTTGAAAGATCGTTAATAGGCATCATCGTCTTGTTAAAAAATGTGGACTGTATATATAAACTAAATATTATATAAACAGTCACCAGCACAGCGTTGAAAGATGAAATCAAGTAACTTTCAGTCAGTTCAGTTTAAAGTCTTGAATAAACGAATAAATCAAAATTAAACCAAGAGTTTCAAAAAAAATATAATGATCTCGATTATATTCTGAAAAATTTTATAAATATTAGTTTGTAAGTCACAGAAAATCGGTGTCTTATTTATGTATCTAAAGGGTGATCCTTTTTGAGGTTTCCTACTTTTTTTTTAAGAAAAAATACATAAACTTCAAATTTTTTGGGAAATGTTTATTATCATTCGAAAAAACTTTCTTTTGCATTTGCTTTTTGTTTTTAATTATATCTTTTAAATGTTGGTCGCAGCTACGTCTTACATGGTTCATCCGTTGAGTCCAATTTTCGATGACTCGTTCGAGCACTTCGATTGCTAACTGGTGATGAACACGCGTAGTGTTTTATTTCAGGACCTTAATTGAAGCATGATTGTCGTGCTTGTTTGGAAACACATTGAACCAGTCAGTAATGCGGCTCATCTCTGCACAAAATTTGGCTTGAAAACATCAGACATTCTTGGAACTTTTCAAAAAAAAAGTTGTTGCAAATGGTGCCGAAGCGACTCTCCACAGTCTTCGTATACACACACACACAGCTGCGACTGCTATATTTTCGTCGAATAATATTCAATAATGAATGCTGGACCTCAAGATAGGTGATGATGATGCGAATAGTACGCTCCGTATTTCCGTAATGAAATGCCAAAAAATACTGAATAAACATAACATGAGAACGTGACACGACTCAAGCACGATCTGTCAGAAACAGGCTAACAAATAAGGTACCTCTACTTAGATCACCTGTTATAACAGTTGAAGAATCGAACTATTAGAAAAGGTGGAGTAGGAGGTAGTAGTAATAAAAGGTAATTAAATTAGGTGGCAACGCCACAAAATCTTTTCTTTGCACCGGTTGTACTTAAAAGCTTTGAAAGCAATTCAATTAAATTTTCAGCAAATTATTAATTTTTTAAAGAAAATATAATCAGGTGGTAATACATTAATAATTTTTTTGCAGTAAAGCTTGCTTAAATGCATACTTTTCATTATGTTTGCTACCATTTTGATTTTACTACCGCTTTACGCTTTTTACGATTTTTCATTTCTTTCGTTTTACAGTTGGTGCTTATTGTTACGATTTAAACAAACAATGAGACCAAACAATTGCCATAATTTAACCGAGTATTCTGGTAATGTAATGTCCACCGCATACTCATATATCAAATGAGCACCATTATCAGGTCCATACTTCACTGGCGGCGTAAAAGTTTTTCTCCTTCCTACAATAATTTCTCAACCCACACACACACACACAAACAAACACATACATATGTGTGCATATTTAAAGTGATTTGTTACAGTCCGTGGACTTTAACTCTTACTTTGCCACAATTTTAATGTTCAGCGAACTAAGTTGCTGTTGTTGTTATTGTACATGACGCACTTCCAGCAAGAAACAAGCGCGTGTTCTTATGTTTCATTTCGCTGATGTTTGCACCTTTTAACCGGGATCCCCAAACGAAGTTTCGCACATTTGTTGTTGTCAAGTCATAAAAACGTATTTTATGTTTCACAGTTAGCTTAACTTTACAATCAGTATATAGTTTTGTTTTTAGTTAGTGACTTCTGATTTTTAATGCGAAATTAATACATTTTATAGCTTCGGTGGCAATAAAAAATTGTAATCGCATTTTATCAAAGAAGTGTGACGCTATTATTGTTAAATACTATGTTGTTTAAACTTAATGGAAATATTGTTGTTCGATTAGAGGAAAGTTAACCAAAACTTCGGAATATATTTTTTTGAAGAACTTAAACTTTCGTCTACATATCGGAGGCACGATTTGTTATTGAAAATAATGGTTTATCAGACCAAATATAGTTTTTAGTTCCAAATTCCGGAAGGCATGTTTAATTACTTCAGCCTATATTTCACAATAAATATTGGGATTTCTATGTATTCTTTAGGAACTATATTCGCGCTGTTATTTTTTTAAATACAATTAGAATTTTTGTATATAAAAGTTACGTGTCAGGTTGTTTGTCCGCGATCGACTCCTAAACTTCTAAACCGATTTTAGCAAAATTTAGCACACTGTGTCGAGTTCGAACCAACTTAGAAAAAGGGATAATAAATATAATTCAAAAATAAAAAATGCAGTGAAAGTTCGATTAAATGGACGCTCTATTAAGCGGACAATTCTATTAACTGGACAAAAGGCTAATAATCAGACATTGAAAAAGCAGCCTTAAATTCGTTATTTTTTCAATGAAATTTATTTGTATGAACTCTATCACAATCCCTTGGATTCTTATACCGGCAAAAACTATAAAATGTATACTACAGCTACGCGTGGAAACCTCCGATACTAATTAATACAATCTAACATTTTCAATTCTTCTGGCAGCGTGTGGATTTCATCCCAAAAGAACTACGCTAAACTGGACACCATGAATGAATCAAGGTAGTCAAGTCTGGGCCATACGGCGGGCACACCTTCGCAACCAATTTATATTAAACTAATGCAAATATAAAGAAATCTCATCTTAGAGATGAGAAACACGATTGGCTCCAAAATCACAAAATTTTTTCATAAACATCGTAGCATTAACGTTTGTGAAACAAGGCTTTCCGACCACCAGGATGTCATGAAACGTATTATTACTGGCTATGAGGCTTGGATCTATATCGTGGCAAAGGTGAGCCGTAGCCGAAAAAATCACGTCAAAGCAGGTCCAATATCAAGGTAATATTGTCAGTTTTCTTCGATTATCGAGGTGTGGCACTCCCAATTCCTTCCGACCGGACAAGCTGTCAACAAGGAATACTATTTGAGTATTATGCATAGCGAAGTTATTCGTTAAGAGAGGCCGAAATAATAGGCCGACTACTCTTGGGTTTTACACCACGATAATACACCGTCGAATACTGCAATGATCCTTCGTGAGTTTTTCGCTAAATTTTCAACCAATAGCGTGACGCAATCAACGTATTCGCCTGATTTAGCCCCGTGTGGCTGCCTATTCAGCAAAATCAAACGACTTCTCCAGGGAAACCGTTTTGAGTCAATTGAAGACTTCGCTACGCGCATTGAAAGCCTTCACCTTCCGGTGTGTGTATTGTGGCCATGGGGGTTACTTTGAGGAAGACCACATAGATTTTGAAGATTATGTGCAAAGTGATACTATTTTTGGCTCATGGTAGTATTTCTTCAAATACATTTGCAAGCTTTAAGAAGCTTCTGTGAAACACCCTTACTTAGTTATTGATCCTTCTGGAGCACCTCAAAGCATCCTGGGTCTCTAATGCTAAGTTAAATACGACATTTATTACAAAGTCTGTGCTTAAGATATCATCTCAATGAGAAGTATCAGTGGAATCTTTAGTTTTCTATTTATTAAAAAAAAAAAAAACATATCAGCTTCAGACAAAGAAATTACTCGGTATGAAAAATCTCAAATCAAAAGTTTCCGAGTTCTAATATATTAACTCATATTTTATGACAAGCATGCGCTTGCTTCCAAACTAACTCCCAACCCACCCCATTTACGGCACATGGTCACTGTAATTGGATATGCAAACGCATTCAGTCGAGAAAACAGTTATTTTTCTTCTCTTCGAATATGTTAAAATCAACAGGGTGCCACGGTGCCGCTCGTACTGAACATAACTCAAGCGCAAGTGTATTTTCAAGTATTTAATAATGCAGGCAACAAATCACAAGACATAAATAACAAAAAAAAACACCCACACACTACGCTTGCTCACAACATACACAAATGCGCCTACGTGTGGCAAGGAGAGCATTCCGGGGTGAGTGCACCGATGGTGTGCGGCGTTGAATCAAGGACAATCATTGTGGTGGAAACATGTCAGGCGGTGAATCTCATATGCAAATATCTATTAGCCAATCAATCATTTACAGTAGCTGTTGCAACAAAAAAAAAAAAACAGCCAACTACACCAACAGACAGCACAGGCAGATAAGCAGCGGCGGTAATGGCAAAAAATGTAATCACAGCAAAGTGCAACCAAAGCGAAGTGTACACGCATTAACATAAAATAACAAAATCTGCAAGTGACACATTGCAATGAACGGGCAACCCTGCACCCACGACACGCTTGCGGCACGGACATAAATTTAGTAGCGACCGAGAAATCGAGGGCTGAAAATGTTGCACATATGTATGTATACTTACCTATGAAAGTGTGATAATGCGCTTAGTAGGTGTATGTGAGTTGAGACTTTGGTGGCAGCGATTTCCAGCTGCCCGTGCTGCTTGGAGAAGGTGTCTTTAGTCCGTTATTGCGGCGGCTACAGTCAAGCCGCAAAAGCAAGTCAAGCATGCAGTACCTGGAGAGCAGCAACAAAAACGTTCATTGGCCGCAGTGTTTTATTGCCATACACATATATGGGGCTAATTATATATGCATAGAGTTGCTGAGACCCCCCCCCACAGAGTAACGCAAAATGTTGCATGGCAGCGCTAACATATTGCAAGCATGTCGATGGATACCGCAGTGCCAGAATGCGATTGCATGTATGCATATAGGCTGCCGCATGTGTGATTGATGTAGGCAGCGGGCAGCATAAACACGTTCCACCGCAAACAGCGCCAACTGACGTTAACTTCCTTTTCACCTCGCGCCACACTTCAAATCACTCATTCATTCATTCACTTGGCTGCTCAATTAGTCCATCACCAAATTCAACGCAGTGTACCCGCATGTGCCGACGGCGGCGCAGTGTCGTTGCATATGCGACTATCAGCGGCGCAAGGATTTAATGCAACAGTCAGCACATGTGTCTGTGTGTATGTGTCTACGTGCGTTCGTGGAAGGCGCAGTGCGCATGCAACAAATCCATCATTCGCGCCTCAATGATCGTAAATAGCTGCCCCAAACGGTGGTGTCGTGTATGAGTCGTTGTCTGCCGTCAGATTGTTAGACCCTGCTTTTGGTGGCCACACCGACAACCAAACCGCGCTCTGCAATCACATTGTTGTTGTTGCATAATTTGCCTTTATTCACTTTGATGCGAGCTATCAAAAATGAAATTTCACCGCCACCGCAAACAACGCACTTATAACATATACAGACAGCACCACACAGGAATGTCAGGCAGCCACCATTAATAGCCGCAGCGACATGCACGCATTTTGCCAAATGAAAATCGCCACAACTTGCTTTGTACAAACTGTGTGCACGGAATTATGATTCATAACAATGAAATGATGAGTGGCTGCCGTCATTGCGCTGCAGGCAGCGGCGGCAACGGTACAACTAAGCATATTAGTAGCCTTCTCCTGGCACCCGGCAACTGACGCAGCACTCGGCTTATGGTCGGTACAATTCTTCAATTCAATTGAATTAATTTCGCGATGCCAAGCGCGTGATGAATGACCGACTGTGCCCCTCAGCTATGGGGGCGGCTGATAAAAGTTCGATGAAATGGAAAATTAATAGAAGTGAAAAACGGCGAAAATTTTCTAGTGACTTCAAATGGCAACAAATGTTCAAGTAATAGAAATTAGAAATTCAGCTAAAATTCGCTATGTAGCAGTGATTTTCAAACGAGGGTTATGAAGATGGACGTGGTGGCACAAAAAAAAAATCTTTAAAGAAACGATATCTTGGATGAACTTTTGCAATGAATTTCCTCAACAGCTGCATTTCCACTTTTACAAAAGAATATAAAACGGTATTTACTCTTTGAGACGGCAGTTTAAGGCGGCCAATGCTTTAGTGGTTCTATCTGAAAATTTTGTTCGGAGTTTGCATCGTTCCCTTCGAGAATAATATAACCCAATTTTTTCTAAGAGAAGCGGCGGTAATGACAAAGTTGATTTTGATGGGTAGGTTTGTAAGACATCTATATTCTACAATGGTCGGATATCGGTGGCTTCGACATATGAGCAGCTTCTATATAGATGAAAAAAACAAACTAAGCAAAACTTCAGAACCATTTCTCACATATAGAGACACTATTTCGCGTATATATAGACAGATTGACATATGACCATAACCAAACTGACTCAGTTCGTTGACCTGATCTAAGGCAATTCCTTCTGGGTTTTAAAAACATTGTAATAAACTTACTATACCGTGTTCAGAATATAAAAAAAAAAATAAATTCTTCACCACTATATATGTATCTAGTATATCCGTTCTCTTAATATGCGGCAAATATTTTTCCTGTACTTTACTCATGGTGTGACCCCTAGTTGTTCTCAAGCCAAGTTACTTTTAAGAACCAGAAATTAAAAAAAAAAAAAATTTATGTTGGATCAACTTTTGCTTTCACGCTAACTTTTGTCAATCCACCCACAACTACCTTGTACATTTGCAATATTGTTGGTGAATTCGCAACTGCGCACGAGCGCAGGCATTGTCCGTTGTCTCTTAATACCCCAAGGCAATAGGTGCACTGCATTCACGATTGATAGTTATTTGTGCATACAATTACATACTCATGCATACACGTACTCAATGGCAAGTTCATATGGCGCCTAATATGCAATGGCTTTTACGCATACAGTCCGTCCTAGTGAAGGTGCTCGGCAGTCATTGCATTGTTTGCGGGAGATTTATTTGTGCTTTGTTTGCCGCTCATATTTGGTGTGCGGTAGCTGCCATCTGTTTGGCATACAAATGCCGATTTTTGCATAAACATGTTTGTACATCACAGTGTTGTTGTTTGGACATTTGTTCAATTACCCATGTGCGTTTTATGGCTTTATGATTTTCGAAAGTGGAAATCGGTAGACACGTACCCAGTAACTGGACTATTTCTTTTTAAGCTTTTGCATTTAAATTGACTTGCAATGCTTTGGCAGCTAATGAATATGGAAATATTTCATACATGAGATGCAAGGCACTGTTCTAATAGGAATATGGCAATAGAGATTAATATTTAAATTATGGGGTTTTAAATACTTCTACTGGTGCTGAAACGTGATATGTTKAATTTTTTCTATAAACTTCTAGGTGTATTAGCATAAATTTGCTTAGGCAGTTTTCAGGTCAGAAATAACATTTATGAATTTATCTGAATTTTAATAATTTTACACTCACGCCAACTTCTCCTCTAAATTAGGGAGTTCAGTGGATTTCCTTTGTTTCGTAGATGGCTGCTGGGAGTTAGAAAAGTAGATCTGCTTAATTGTCTCTTTTGAATAATGTCATACCAAAATCTATATATTTGATCTATGATTAAATTCAAAAATTGTTTTCATAAAAGTAAAATGCTTGAAAATATTTTGAAACTGATAAAGCATAATCTTGTCTAACTCCAAGAGGAAACCTAGTGACGGTTGCCCAGAGCATACTAAAATTGAATGGCAGTGAAATCATGACACCAGGTAATGGTAAACCCGATTAGTGAGATGGGGGCCGATGGATTGGCGGCCGAGCTATTCAAACACGGCAGCGCAGAACTTATAAAGAGCATCGGCTTCTTTGTACAATATGGTCGGACGAAAACGTGCCCAAAGTGGAAGCCCACGCCAACTACCGTGGCAGAAGCCTCCTCAACATCGCGTATAAAGTTTTAAAGCTCACCGTCAACAAACTGATTGCACCTTATCAGTTTGGCTTGGAAAAGATCCGTGAAAACGGGGGTTGACACACACCACCTGTTTGTTAATTTTAAAGCTGCTTTTAAGATCACGATAAAGAGCTGCATTTATGCCGCGATGTCTGAATTTGGTATCCTCGCAAAACTAATACGGCTGTGTTAACTGACGCTGAGCAATACCAAAAGGTCCAATAGGATCGGAAAGGATCTATGCAAGCCGTTCGATACCAAACAGGGCGACTCCCTATCGTGCGACTTCTTCGAAAGCCTCGAAATTCAACGCAAAAAACTGTTATTAACAGATGCTTCCTCGGACTGAGTAGACAATGGAGAGTAAAGTCCTCTCTCGTGGAACAAAAACCAAACTCTATAAGTCCCGTCATGATATATGGTGCAGAGGCATGGACGATGTTAATGTTTGATGAATCAAAGTTACGAGTTTTCGAGAGAAAGATTCTACGGAAGACTTATGGTCCTTAACGCGTTGACCACGACGACATTGACATAGTTCAGCGAATTAAGAGACAGCGGCTACGCTGTCATGTCGTCTGTATGGATAAAAACACTCCAACTATGAAAGTATTCGACGAAATATCCGCCGGGGAAGAGAAGGAAGAGGAAGACCTCCACTCCATTGGAGAGACTCCCGCGCTGTTGTTATTTTATTTTAATTAACTGAAAAGAAGCGAAAGGAGCATAAAATATGAATGTATAAAAAATGCTGAAAACAATTATATTTTCACATTGAATTGAGGGTACGTGAACATTTAATTGAAATAGAAAATACCCCCACTCACACTGACTTCTAACAAAATTGAAATGATAAATTTTAACTTAGCTATAACCATGTAAGCGCTTTCTACGCCAGTAAAGAAGAATAAGAAAGGATTCGAAATTCTTATTTTAAGATACGAACATCGGAAACCAAGCAACAGGTCCTTCGTCACATTGCTTCCAATCTTCATAATATTTTGAATAGTCTCAATTAGAGATTTCGACTTTAAAGAACCCTAAGTATTCTTACAAAAATATTTCAAGCTGGGGTGTTGCAAGAAAGTAAGACTATTATCAAATCTGTAGTTAATATAGGCTAAGCGCTTTTACATAAATTTTTCTATTTTCATTTCTATTTTTCTATTTTCAAAAGAAGATTAGTCATCACACGATACTTAAGGCCCATTATTATACTTCATTAATTGCATTTGTCGGAGAGCACAAAAAAAAAAAAACTTTTTTCAAACAAATAAAAATTAAACACATGAAAAATCAGAGATAAACTAACTAGGCACCTTTGACTTCGGCTATCTTAAATAAATGCATTCATCCCTTTAAAAATTCCAAAACTGTTGGCCGTGCGAGTCGTATCTTATAATTTATTGCCATCAAAAGTAAAATAAAAAGTGAAGTATAACTCAGATTCAGTCACACTCACACCAAGAACCCTACTATGTATATATTGCCCGCAGCATGCTTTGGCTAATTGCTTTTGAAAATACTCAAATTATCATAAATGGACCACGAGCGGTTGAACTAATTTCCATTTTAATTGTAATATAGTACAAAATTACACTCAACTTATGCAAATGCAATTTGAATAATGAATTCTTACAATGTAAAAAAAAAATAGCATGTAAAGAAATTCACGTTTTCACAAAGTAAAACCAAAAAGTATGAAAAAAACAAATTGGAAAAGGAAAATATTAATTAAGGGAAGATGCCACTTGCAGGTGTAAATCTTTTATCATCACAGCCATCAGGCTGGCTACATTAGAACTCTTAGCTAATGGTGACTAATTTAATGGCAGAAATCACGGAGAGAACAAAGAACAATTTACACTTGCTGGAACGCGTAAATATGTTTACTAGGGTAGTTGTGAATATTATTTTAAAGATTATATTTAGTTTTATGCTTTGGGTTGGAATCAAAAGGTGGTAGTAAAGGATTTGACGGGCGTCAAAAATCGTGTAAGCTTAAGAACATTTAAAAATATAGTAATTTTTTTCCGGATGCCTTTCTACGCTCTTTCATAGCGTGATAGCTGTCAAACCAGCTATCAAAGTTCATATTGTCGACTTTTGTGTTAAGAAAAACGCTACAAAATTTTAAATATTTTCGTTCAAAAAATATTATTTTCGAAGACCTTGTATATAGTTATATTTTAACCGTCAAATTATCTTCAGTGATGTATTTTTTTTTTTTTACTTTTCTCTCTCTCTCTCTCTCTAGAATGGCTTTAACGCTATCAACAACAGGTATTTGTGCGCTAAGCCATAAATGGTCTCGTTGTTAATGAGACAAAAACAGCTATGTTGGGAATAATTGGAAGTATAGGATGCTTCAAGACGTACGCGATATCTTCTCAACATTTCGATCCGCCCTAAAGGATACTTCGTCTTATACGCCATTGAAATATGTAATTCATTTTACCTTGTCCTCGTAATTAGGTGATTTGCATTCATACGCCCGTGCGGCAAATGGCAAACGAGTAAGCGGTGTGCCACAAATAAATGCGGCACAATGTCAAGCCATACAAAAAAAGTAGAAATAAGAACCTAAAAAAAATATTTAAGGGCGTTAAAAGCGGACAGCGGAGATGCTTGGAGCAAATATTTAATTGAAAAAGCAAGTCAAAGGCAAAGAAAATGAAATTGCGAGATGAGAATTACAAAGCGCTGAAGAAGCGCACATACACACACACACACATAGAAAGCAAATGCGTTAACTCGCCTCACTGGGCAATTGGATACACCAACACCAACTAATTGGCTGGGGGTCAGGTACAACTAGCACTACACGCTGCAACAGACAAGTGTCGTGCGTGCGACGTGGCAAGGCAACGTGACAGCCGGCAGTCACTATTAGAGCAAAAAATTTATGGAAAAACTCTGAAATCTCTACTATGAATATTAAATACCCCACTTTGTGGTTAATTGCAAGGAAAAAACGGCGTGTAAGAAAGTGCAAATGCAACGAAAGTGGAGTAGATGCAGCCGAAAGTCAGCGCAAAGATAACGTTGATGATCTCGACTAAGCGCACACGAACGCACTGCGGGGAAAATAATCGCAAAAAAGTTATTGCGAACAAATAGAAAAGGGAGGAAACTGAAATTGAAATGCTCATAGCCAAGTTTTGTGGTCAACGATGTTAGCATAATTTATGCGCTGGCGGATATCATTGCCACAGAGACGCTGCAGAGCCACAAATAAACAAACAAACAAACATTCGTTCTGGCTGAATGAAAGCCACCAAGTCTGTCAGTCAGAGTCGGTCAAATAGCCAACCGAACAGTTAGTTAGTTAGTTCGTTAGTGAGCGTGTTGGTGCACAGCCGTCAGCGATGGACTGAATGACGCGAGGGAAAACAAATTACAACGTGCAAATACTAAGGGAGCGCAGCGACAGCAGCAGTGCAGGATAAACAAGTAAGTTAAGCTTTGTATGTGTGGCTGAAGTATAGCAAATGACCGTATAGCGCAACAACAAAAACAATAAAAAAGCAACCGAACAAAATGCAAATGGGACGTAAATTGCTGCTGCAACATAACCTAAATGGCGTCATTTAAAAAATTCTCGGAACGCAATGAAAGCAGGAAGGAAAGGTGCAGCAATGCACAAAAAAAACCACAAACAATAGCAAAAACAAAAACAAAACCCTTTGAATAAACATGAAAATCGCAATAAAAAATGCCAAGCGAAAGAAAAATGTGAAAGTGGTAAAGAAAAGTGCAAATATAAACAAGAGCAGCGGAAGGGAATGATATGAAAAGCTCTGAAAATAAATAGAATGTAATAAAGTGGAACGTTGGGAAAAAATTAAGTAACAGCAATTAAAAGTGTGTTGACGAAGTATGGAAAATTGTGAAGTGAAAACAACTATTCATAAAGCGAAATTTCGTAATTTGCGAAAGTCAACGGAAAATACATTAAAGTTTATAAAATTGCAACAGCTGATGCTTTTTCTTACTTTGAAACCTCTTTCCGACAAATTGGCTACATATTCAGGGGCGCTAGTCGTTTTTTGAGACAGAAATCTTGTACTCTAATACCAAGATTTGACCTATGAACCGGCTTTCAAAGGTTTTGGAACAATTGTTTGTGGTCCCACATGGCCTGGGATAGCTTTCAGTTCCACATGCATACTTAAAACATAAAAGCGGTTTCAGCGGTCTCAAATTATCCCATGACAGAAGGGTCTAAGTGACCAATCAAAGCCTGCAATTCTGCTACATTCCCCAAATTATGCCTTATGCAACAAACGCCCCAAACTGGTGAGTGTTATACTGATGAAATATGTTTGTTCGAATTTCTTTGAAACTTACTTTTCAAGGAAAATAGGTCTTTTTATGGTACAGGATTTGTCCGGAACTGAGTCGTTTAAAAAAAAATTTATTGAACCAATCGTTAAAATTCTTTAAAAACATTCAAAATATCCTCCTTCTGCTTCGATACAGCGCTCTCAGCGCGATTTGCAAGCATTTTGAGGCCTCGTGGAGAAGTTCTGCAGAATAGCCTTGATTGTTGAGATGCATGCTGCTTGGAGGCAAGGAAAACAAAAAAATAAACGGGAGATGTGGCCCTCTGGTCTGTAGGGCGCCTTCGGAAGCGTTGGGATGCCGGCCTTGGATAGGTAGCTGTTCACAAGGAAGTCGGTGTGAGCCGGTACCTTCTCGTAGTGCAACTTCCAATCGGCTGCGATATCTTGTCAGACCCGATTGACCCTTCGTTTGAGGCTCTTGAGGACTACCACGTAAAATTCATGGTGACAATGCATTTGATGTCAAAAAAGACATTGAGCATTGTTTTCACTTTGGATTTGCTCATTCTTCCGGTCTTCATTAGCGACCTCTTCCCGGCCCTCCAAAAAGGCGTGGAGCCACCGAAACTCAGAATCACGTCGTGCGAAAATATTTGTCCTGACTCTCCAAGTTCTCGGGGACATCAGTTGTCCTTGTCCATCAGCCGCTCGTTCGTTAGTTCTACCGAATCCAGTTGGTGCGGTCCTATTACTTTCCGAACAAACACTTTATATGAATTATTTGCTGGGATAAGTTAGAGTTCCTAAACTTACCAAAATAAAATGAGTCAATATATTATATTTTCTAGCAGAAATGCCATTATTTTTTCCAATTTGTCGGCATTATCTGAATAGATGATCCCACAGTTGCCTTCAATCCCTTTTCTTACTAAAATTCTGGATTTCTTAGACTTCCGAGACTACCACTGTGACATCTCAGATTATTCTGTAGAATTAACTCAACAACTTTCAATATTTAATTAGGTTAAGTATAGTTTTACAAATCCACTTCTTCTTTATTTTTGTTAATCTCTTTGGGGTAATTTTTTCCCTACGTATACCGAGATTACGTTATTATTATTGTTTTTAATTCTTCAGCAATTCATTTATAAACACTTAGAAAAATAATATTCAGATTTTCAAGCTTATATATGCTTTGGTTGTGTGACAATGCTGCTGGGATTCATACCTTATTCTGTAAATCTTTTTCTACTTCCTCTGAATGAAAGATGTGAATTCGCGCTTTATGAGTTTCTAACTTTAATAGAACACATACCTCTAATATATGACTGACTTGTTAACAATTGCATAAACATAATAAATGCTTTGAAAATTCTTATCTTTACATCTTACTCTCAAAGAAAAAATCTCTTTTAACACACAACCCACAGCTTACAGCGAATTGAAAAGTCCAATGGTAGGCAAGGTTCATACGAGCGGAGGTCCAAGATGCGCCTCAGCTCTCACACAAAAGTTAAACACTGCTCAGACATATGTGGTTTTTGACTTGCTGCTTCGTGGTTGATTATTTTGCGCGACCTACATGCGTAAAACGGAACTGAGCTGCATTGAAATGCTCGTGCAATTTCAGATAAGATCGCTGCCAGATATGCCAGCGCCTGTGTATGCAAGTGTGCATGTTAATCTCACGAGCAATTCAAGCAGCACAATTATGTTTGCATGAAAAGCGTGAGTCTCATGTGGCATGTGCAGTAAGCATTGAAGGACACTGAGGAAAGCAAAAATTCTAGAAAAAAATCTAGAAATTTTCAAGTCTCATGTGTGTATGTGTAACGAGTTGAAAAATAAACAAGAACAAACAAAATGCAAAACATAATGCAACAAATATCAGTTAGAAGAGAAGATTGTGAAAGTACACAAAAGAATAACATAATCTACATATGAACGTTGGAATGGTCGTTGATGGGTGCTGCCAAAAGTAGAGCAAGCGCATGCGCCACGAAGTAGGCAATACGAAAAGGAAGTAAACTTGAATAGAATATCATATGTATACTTCGCTATGTGTACATGATAAACGTATACTTAATTAAGTATTTACTAGTATAGAGTTGTGCATACTTTCGGGACCCTCAAGTCACATACCGGAAATAGCGGTATTTTTCAGGACATCAAAAGATAGAAACTGTTGTTATTTTACTAAAGCAAGCAAGTCCCGAATTCGTAAGTAATATTTTCGGGATTATTTTTTCGGGTTCCCTAAAATGTACTTAGTATTCACAATTTCGGATATGTAGTCTACGTGTGCATCCATATACCTATTTATACGCTTATTCGTGGTAGGGGGTGGTTAAGTATTAAGTATTTCAAAACTGTATTATCGGAAGTTTAAAATAGCGTACCAGAAACATTAAGACTTTCATTGGGATTTTCCAGTTAAATAGTGCCTTTTGGGGTTTCTTTTAATACATTCGTTTCAATACAAGCCCCGAAATTTCGAAAGTACAAAAAATATTTTCGGGACTCGTATTTCGGGATCCCGAAAATGCACTTAATATTCATAATTTCGCATATGTGTGTAAAATATATATATATTTTTTTACATAAGCAGCAAGCCAACATTTTAAATATTGCTTAAACCGTAATTTCGGGACCCTCAGATCAGATCAGTGAAATAAAGATTTTGCATTGGGATTTTCAGGACATGTAGTTTCATTTCTGTTATTATTAATATATCATAGCAATCGTATCGGTAGAAGTACCAAAATATCGAGGTCCCGAAATCGTAAATGGTACTTTCAGGATTCATATTTCGGGACCCCCAAAGCAAAAGGCTGCGTTGCAGCTGCGACTATTGCAACATTATCACGTGGCGTAGCGAAAAAGTGAAAATGCATGCCACTGCGGCACACAAAGCACATATGATGAATAAACAAATTTACACGGTCCTGTCTGCACACATTCACGCTCATAATGTTGGCATGTATGCATGTGCCTGTGCCTGGTTGTAGCATCAAAAGCGGATATCCTTTCTACAGCCGTCATTGAAATGCTTCCGCTGCTATGCTTCATCTCGCCTCACTTCACCCATACATGCAACCACTAGCACTTCTGCTTCATTTCCGCCGCAAACGCCGCATACGAACTTTTGTAGTTTTTCCTGCACCGCAACACCTACAAACATATGCACACACACACACACCATCAAACACAAAACCACCCACCCGCCAGGTCGCCTTCACTATGCTTCCTTTGTTTGCATTTTTATGTTGTTTGCCACATATTTTATTTGAGGCGTGTTGCAGCTGTGCACACTCGTCCATTCGTTGTGGCGCAACTATCACGCCGCAGCGTTGGCTTTCATACATAGATATGTTTGTGTTGTTGCGGGTTTTTCTCTTTACTTTCTGGTGCAGTGAATTATGAAAATACGCTTGTGCAAAGCGAAGACTAAACTGTAGCTCAGCTCCTTCTTGCATGAATTCAAAAATTTCCTTGCACACATACACACACACACACACACAATGGCATGCCACGCTTTGTTTTCTTTGTTTAGCTGCAAGTAAAAGTAAATCTGTGCACTTTCCTGCCACCATTTTACGCTCGAACCACGCTTGCTACCTCGCGCTGCAGCTAGCTGTACATCCGCAAACTTGCGCCTCATACCCACATTGTTTATGTTGGTTTATAAAATATCCACTTTGACGGTTTTTAATGTAATAAAACTAAAAGTAATTTCATTTTTTGAAATAATTTTGTTTTTCTTCACTGGCGTCTTCCTTTGCCCCATAGCATTCCTACAAGTGCGGTTGTTTGTGTGCTCGCATGTATGTAGAAAACTTTAGTTTATATGTGTTGGCTTCTTGTGCTTTTTCGGTTGGTCGCCTAACGGCATTCAGGTTGTAGGTTGCAGAATGTTTTTCTGATAAATTTTCGGTTTGCTTTATGCATTCTGCTAGCTGGTTGGCTGCCTGACTGCTTAGCTGCTGCATTTGTTGGCCGCAGGTGCCCGAATCGGCGGAGCTGCCGCAGCAGCTGCTTCTTTCTATTCATATGAAAATACTGCGCTTTCTTTAATGGCTTGTAACCTTAACCTGTCTGGCGGCTTTGTGTGCCTTTTGGCTCGCTTTGCTTTTGCTGTTGGCGTTTTTTGCTTTTTATTCTTCACATTTTTCGTGCATTTGTCGGTGTGCTTATTTCATTTCTCTTCGGCTTTTGGGTATTATAAAGTTGAATCTAAATTAAATTTCGGAATTTTTCAGTTAACTGCAATTGGCCAGAAAAGCTTTTAAGCTTGAATAGTGATATAAATTCTCAATGAGAGATTATTATACCGTTTCTTTCTTCTACTCTTAGTAGCTTCGGTAGCGACTTAGTGTCGTAATATAGCAAGATTGCTCTGAGGCAATTGAAATATATGTCAATTTGTCTCGGAAGAGAAGAGGTGATTCTTTGTACAGTTTGATTTCATTCTTTCACATACATTCGAACGAGGCATGAAAGCTAGAACTCGCTGGAACATAGGAGCGGTGATTGCGAGGAAAGTTGGTGGAGAAGTAAACTATCGGCAATTTTCTTTCAGATCCAGTTTTAAGCTTCCCGACCGTCCTCCAAGTGGAGCTGGATCATAAAGGCAACAAAACTAATGAAAGTATGTCTAAGCATCGAGTTATATCATAAATAGACTGGTTAGGGTGCCTGGCCAGAGCATTATTGCAGGAGATTGTAAAGCTACTCAATAGTAGCGAAATGGGAACGAGTGGGAGCTAATTTGGCTTTCTTTAACACACTATTGAACTGTTGGGTCTCAGACCAAATAAAAATTCGCTGCTCGCCTGAATACATTTCAGGAGGATCAAGGAACTGTTCGCTCTCAGCAAAGTTTACCTTTCGGTGGTTGTATCGCTTCTGACTGGACACTGAATGATCGAGATTCATGAAATAGCATTGGATGTATTTCTGGCATCCCCCCATTTTTGGCACAATCTCAATACATCCTCCTCGAAATAGAAATAACATACGTAAGCAGATTTGTGATAGGTTCAGGGAGTTTTTTCCGATGTCTGACATCCAACTAAAGGTGTTTTATCGTTTGGAATTACGATGAGTTGTTTATAATAGTCAAAGTGTAATCTCTTCTGGAATGCTGAGGGTCATTTCAACTTTATTAACCTATCCTAAGGTGCACTTCTTCTTACAACACTATATCTACTCAGCTCAAATCTGACTCTACCCATATAAATTCTTCGAAAGGGGAAAAATTCTATGAATTGGATAATGACTACCTATAAAAAGCATAAAAAATTTGTGCTGAAAAATGTAAGTCATTACTTTAATTTTTTTTTTCAAAAAACTGTTTCAATAAACGCTCGCAATTCAACTGAAACCCAAAAAAGTATAAAGAGACAATTCAAACACAAGAAGGTAATTTCAGGCACTTTTCAAGGGATTTAACAATTTTAACCTATAGTTTCTGTTAGTTTTCCTCACAATTTTGCCTTAGGTATGAACGATTTCGGAGAATGGCAGGAATGTCAAAAATAAGTCGTAATTTCATCAAATTGGCAAGTTTTATCTACACTTAAAATAACTAAAGAGGCAAATAGATAAGTCCAGCATTTGCAATGTAAATCCGTGTAAATTTCTCCCAGCACTTCAAAGGGGTGATATGATGAAAGTACTTCTTAGTTCACTGTCCACAGCCGTCAAATCAATAATAAATTTTAAAATTTAATTTTTTTTTCGAATTGCTACATTTCATTAGAAAATCTAATAACAGCACTGATAAGTAATATAATTCTTAGAAATATTACGTATGATAAGGAATAATTATCAAAGCTTACAAACATATATAAAGCAAAGAAATTTCGATCAAAATCAACAGTAGCCAATGTCTTTCATGCAATTAGCTGAAATCAAATAGCAAAGTTAAAAAACTATTAATAAAAATGAAAGTTATTGTGCAAGTTTGCGTGCTCTTGGCCTTGGGGACAGTCGCTTATTCCGCAAGCTCAACTTGGGGTGTGCACAATGTCACCGATAGCGTAATTATCAACAAAAGAGTAACCTATCCAGCAATGCGAAATGCTGTGCAGACATTCTACTTCGATATTCCAGAGTCGGTAAGTTACATAAGAAACAGGACTCTGTGATGCTTTTATTGTCATTCCAATTCGATTTTTGAAATGGCCCATGTTAGATTAATTAATAAATACTTTTTATTTGCAGTATCAGAGCAACAATAAATTGATTAGCGCCATTTACTTGCAAGACCAATTTCAGAACAGTTCAGGTCCCACTAATACTTTGGTGTATGGTGGACCCGGTTGGACTTACGCTTCTATACAAATGAGAACTCAAATCGGTCTTGGTATAAATGTAACATATGTTGTTTATGGCAAATAAATCAATAAATAAATATAATAAAATCATTTTCGTTCAAATTGGTTTAGATGGGATCGAATCGTGACCGATAGCATAATCGTGGTCGGTTAATAAAATTTTAAATACTCCCAACAAGTTGCTATAAAGTATAGTAGTTATACTAATCCAAATATATAGGTTTTTATAAACAATACTAGCGCATCCGGCCACTCGTTGCTGTGGTATAGATTTTATACTATTATTCATATAATAAACTATTCAATACAGTGAAAATTCTATTTACGAATAAAGGCGAAAACGATTTTGCAGTTTGAGAATCCAACGGATTGTACCTGAGGATTAATTTTGAATAGGTTTATACACATAAGTTTCATTGGAAAAAATAACGAGTTCAAGGCTGCTTTCTCAATGTCTGTCGAGTCCGCATAATAGGTTGTACTTAACAAACATAAAAAAATTTTGGACCGGCCAGTGTGAATTGTTAATGGAGATGTCCGCTTAATACAGCTATCACTGTACCATATTTTCTATTTATGGATTATTTTTACTATCCTATCATCTAAGTGGACTGGAATGCACAGTGTGCATAATTTTGCTAAAATCGTTTCAGCAGTTTAGGAGTCCATCGCGGATAAACAACGTGATACTTCCGTAATTTTTATACATAAAGATTATTAGGATGATGCGTTGAGTTTATGCCGGGTAACTGTCGATGCACTTGTCTGACCCGTTGTCTGTCAATCTGAAAAAGCAATAGCTTCAATATAAGTAAGATTTTTTAATGGAATGTAGTATACGTTTTCCTAGCTCCTTGGCTAGTATTTCAGATTGGCGATAAATCATAAATACCTCAAGCTATATTAGCGAAACGTGATTGACCTTAGTAATTATATGACCTATAGTTTGTAGTTACACCCCAAATAGGCTTGTAGTAATTTCGTCGAATAAATAATATTGAATTCTTTTGCATAAAATATTTATTAAACATTTATGCCAATAACAACCCGACCAAGATTATGCTGCAGTTTTATCTGTACAAATTGCGAGAGTATAAATTGTCAGGCTTTGTGAATAAACATTTACCTGTATAGCCGCTCTCGCACCGCGACTTATTGCCGGCATAACACTCGTATGCAGTACGCACTGTTTTTTTTGGCCATAAGTCATGCCGTCAACTTGATAACAGTTATCTGGATTCAAATCGATTGGTTCTGAATAGGCCGGTAATGTTGGACTTGGTGTACTACCATTTATCGCTGGCATGCTTGATTGGTCGGCAGCAATATCGCGTGCGCCTGTTATCAAGGTATCCCGCTCAAAATAGCTCGTACTGTATTTAGCAGCGAATTTATCATTATTACCGGCCCGACGGCCTTGCTGACCGCCACCTATATTGCGGCGTTTATGATGCGAACGTTTGGAACGTGATAGCTCTTGCAATTCACCTTCGTCGACATGAATGGTTGGTAACGTCGTCGTTTCCGCACTTTCGTTGTAGTGTATCTTGAAGGAATCAGGTATTTCAATGGAGACGGCAAAACGTTTCGTATTATTCAGGGTCTGTACGTAGGGCTCATAGTGCGGTCTTAAATATTCACGCTGTTCGCGTAGCAATTGTTCGCGATGACGCTGCCGCTGTTGCTCTTCGCGTTTACGCTGACGTATGCATTTTGGCGAATCTGGATTGCGTATGCACAATGGCTTTTTGGTAGGTCGTCGGGGTGTTGTACTGGTCATAGGTGTTGTTGTTTCCGGTGTGGTCGGTGTAGTGACAGCAACAGTTTGTGGCATACCCGAAGCAGTCTTATTGGCATTGCGATTTCGCGCATCACCACCACTAGTATCATTCTTGATTGTTTGATCATTCAACAGTAAGACTTGTGGTACAATAGTGATCTTGTCACGCGCATTCATGCCCGCTTGTGAGAGAAACACAGACATGCCGCCGTCGTCTTCATCATCATTATGATAATAGCCACCAAAAGGTTGGCCGCCAGGCAATTTCGCACCGCTTGGGAAGCCCGATTTACGTGTAGGTGGTGTGACGGGCGCTGAGTACTGAAAGATCGAGCGAAAGGGACGCGCGGTTGTTGTTGTTGTCGCTAAAACTGGTGTTTGGCGATCTTTCTGCAGACTTGGAAACACAACGAATTTCGATTGGAAATTACTATCGTGTTTCGTGAGATTCTGTAAGAATAAAATATGCTTCTTCAGATCATCAATATTCGAAGCGAACTCCGGTGTGGCCGTTGTTGTGGGCCGTCTTGTAGTCGTCGTCGTTGTTGTGGCACGTGTTGTGGTGCCTACCAGGCGTTGTGTGGCCATAAGTGTACGCGGATCTGGTGAGGCGTTCTTTAGCGCCATCGGCACTATGAACTTTCGATCTTCATCTGTTAAACTTGTGGGCAAACCATTCTCGTCGGTATCCTCATCAAGTAAAATAATTTGTTTTTGATCCATTTCTTCTTGTATGGGATGGCGTCGTCGTTGCGCCATAACAATACCACCACCGCCATAATGTGTATTACTACTCGTGCTCGCTGCGGTATTCGGTATTTTTTTGGTTAAATCGGCCTTGACGAAACCCGTCGCTGAGTCACGCAAATCGACGGGCTTTATGAATGTGCCCAATTTACGTAAACCCTCTTGATGCATGAGCGCCTGCTCATCTTTGGTTATATTGAGAGGAACACTGCTATTGGCCAGCACCTCTACTTCGTTGCTGAATTCGATGAACGGTGATTTCACGCCGAGACAACTGGAGAAGAGATGAATAAAAGTGGGATATGAATTAATAAAGAAACGGAAAATCTGAGTATGGAGATATTAAATTTTGAGAGAAGTGGAATTTTAATAAAATTAATAATTAATTTCAGCACTTGAAAATATTTTAAGAAATAATTCTTTACTTTTATATAAATCAATTAAAATAAAAAATCTCTTAAAAGTTGGATATCGAATTTAAGCAGAAGTCTTTTAAAGATGTGGAAAATAATATTAAAGTCTAAGGTCCATTTCAGCGAACTATTTTGAAATTTTCCTGGTGTAAGACCTCAAGCATTATGCTGTGGGGAAAAGTCAGTCTAAACTTTAATATAACAAGTAAGGAAGAGCTAAGTTCGGGTGCCACCGAACATTTTATACTCTCGCATGGCAAAGTGATAATCGAGATTTCAGGCGTGGTTGTGAACCGATTTCACCCATATTTGGTACGTATCATCAGGGTGTTAAGAAAATATTATATACCGAATTTCATTGAAATCGGTTGAGTAATTCCTGAGATATTGTTTTTGGTCCATAAGTGGCCGACGCCACGCCCATTTTCAATTTTTAAAATAAACCTGGATGCAGCTTCCTTCTGACATTTCTTCCGTAAAATTTAGTGTTTCTGACGTTTTATGTTAGTCGGTTAACGCACTTTTAGTGATTTTCAACATAACCTTTGTATGGGAGGTGGGCGTGGTTATTGTCCGACTTMTTCCATTTTTGAACTGTATATGGAAATACCTAAAAGAAACGACTCTATACAGTTTGGTTGACATAGCTATAGTAGTTTTCGAGATATGTAGGGGCAGGGGCCACGCCCACTTTTCCAAAAAATTACGTCCAACTATGCCCCTCCCTAGTGCAATCCTTTGTGCCAAATTTCATTTTAATATCTTTATTTACGGCTTAGTTGTGACATTTTATAGGTTTTCGGTTTCCGCCATTTTGTGGGCGTGGCAGTGGGCCGATTTTGCCCATCTTCGAACTTAACCTTCTTATTGAGTCAAGAAATACGTGTACCAAGTTTCATAATGATATCTCAATTTTTACTCAAGTTACAGCTTGCACGAACGGACGGACAGACGGACAGACGGACGGACGGACAGACAGACATCCGGATTTCAACTCTACTCGTCACCCTGATCACTTTGGTATAYATAACCCTATATCTGACTCTTTTAGTTTTAGGACTTACAAACAACCGTTATGTGAACAAAACTATAATACTCTCTTTAGCAACTTTGTTGCGAGAGTATAAAAACATTTTGTAGAAATTTTCATCATGACTAGGCGAACCCAGATGATTTCTTATGCATACATTGCCCAAATGGAATTTTTCATTACTATATATTATACATATAAGACGTGTCTTTATCTAATAAACATACATATATGAACCAGCAATTGTAAATGCATACGTAAGACACTATTCTTTCGCCGTTAAAAAAGTTGTTCAAATAAAAAGCACTGCTTACGACTCATATAATACCACGACCTCTGTCACCAAAGCCAACCCAAAATGCTGTGAAAAATTGACATCTAAAATGCAGTGACAGGGCCAATAGTCGAACAAGTAAACGACAGTCAATTCATGCACTCTTACATATTTACATATGTATGCACGAATATGCGCCGATTATGAACCGAACAATCAATTGGCAAAGCGACCAGCGGGAAAAAAGCTGGCAGACCCGTTGGCAGACACAACGAAGCACAAAACTCATGTCAAAGACTTATGTAGACAAATGTTTTCAAATGTGTAAATGTCATTTTTCAAATGTCAAGTGAAACAAATCGTATCGGAATATTAAAAAAATGTATGTATGTATGTAATATAAAGAAAGAGAAAGACAAACATGCATACGATATATAAGTATAGGTAGATATGTACGCGAGTGAATGCAGAAAAAGTTATCACATACAATTTGACAACTAAACCAAGCGGAAATTTCAAGAACGCTTTTGTTGTTGTTGCATTTGTGAATGACCAAAATTCGTAGCAGACGATGACAATCGACTTGGCAAAGATCTCTGTTGGTGAGTACGCAGCACTTCGTAGACACTAGATTTGATTTGTTACAGATGAGAAAGCAATAAAAGCAATAACAATAACAAAGTGCCGCTTATCATTTGTGAGCGGTAAATAAATTGCTCACTTATCGAAAGATTACAAACGAACCGATATTGATGGCATAATAGAGTGACTATTTGCTGTGGTGTGGTGAATATGGAACTATGTTTAAGCGCTATTATACCCCAATTAGTAAAATTTAGCAAGCGAATGTCGATGCATTGTGATTGCTTGAAGCAGTTAAGGTCTTGCTAGTTGTTTTGAAAATTTTGTTTGTCAGAATTTATAATTTTAGTGCTATTAAATAAGCGTTAATCCAAGAGTTTTATCGAAATGTTTAAAATAATATTATAGTTTCGGAAAGATAATACGCTTGATATTATAATAAGTGATCTAACAATTCTCTCTTTTACCAGAAACAGTTTGGTTATTAGTGCGAATACTGATAAGAAATTGTAGGAGAATTTTATTTAAAAAGGAAATCTCTTCTGGCTTTCATCGAAAAGGTAATAGTAAAAAAGTTCTCTCAATATTGAATTTTCGAACCACTAACGCCCACTTTAGTCATTTAATCCTGTCACTTTTACCTTGTTTCAGTTACTTATCATATTTTTTAAAAGATGCTTAGAGTAGTTTCTCCCTTTTTTCTGGTATTTCAATCGATTTTATCCGAAGTTGTAAGCCCTTGGGCATCGAATAATGGATTTTTTATGCCACAATACTGACAATTAGAAACCAATTTTCTTTATTATCTTGATCTGAAACAATCATTTAATATCTCCCAACAAATTGGAGGGTGATTTTTGTCCATTTCATCTCCTCCAAAGTAATCCCCTCCCGCTAAACTACACTTTTGCTAACAAATTTTCCAGTCGTCATATCACTTGGAAAAATCCTCGTGATGGACATCAGAGTCTTCTTCGATTCAGCTATTATATCCTCAATTGACGTAACATGGAAGTAATCAGTAAACAGTGCATTATCGCACTAAATTAAATTTAGACATAGTAAAAAGCAGTGAATTAAGTTTTATAGCTTCATAAAACGACGCGTATCTCAAATAGTAATGAATATTTAGGTATTAAATTTAGCAAAGATGTCACTAACAGTACTACCAATTTACGGAAAAATTTTCCGATTTGAAAAACACTCGAAGTGTAAAATTTCACCTTTCAATTTGATCGCAGTAGTATACTATTTTAATATTTATCTTAATGTGAAGTACTTGTGTTATCTTAAATATTAAATTGTCATACGTGTTACTTCCGACTAATGCAATTGATTGTAATCCAAACTAAAAGGTCTAAGTACATATATACATCCTATACATCCTTTTTACTGTACTATGCTTATAAGATGCTTAGACATAATTTCTTCGCCTAGCAACTTTTTAGTCATTTCAATACCCTCTGTCAATAAATGATCTGTTAGGTATTTTTGCATCTCAAATGATTTATTATTTCTCTTTACTTCTGAATCATCCTTAAAATTAAACCTTATCGACTAGTTCAAAGCAATAAGTACAGTCAATTAATATTTTCTATGAAAGGAAGCATGAAGGAAGAAACACTTTCCTACAGGGATACGAAAATTTGTATACTCATGCGTGTACGCCGATAGTCGTGTGATTAATTTTTTCATATTCACTTTTCACTTCAATTTGCTCTCTCTTGTGGCGCTATCAGCATAAGTTCGATTAGAGTTAATGAATTTTTATAAATTTCTTTCAAATTGTCGTAGACTTTAATAGTTTTTTTTTTCAATTTTAGACCGCTTATTTTCATGTGTACATCTAAGTAGATTTGTAAAGCTTTGTTGTTCATGATTCTGCTTTATGTAAATTAATTACTGCTGCTCGTGGGGCAAAAGAAATGTCTCTTGTATGAGAAATTAAATTAATGTTTGACATTATGGTTTCCTGTGATAGGCGTGGCGCCAGTAAATGTGGTTTGAACTGCATGCACATGTGTGCGCGTGTGTACATGCGTGCGTTTTAAGTGTGCGTTGATAACAGATGCGTTGGCGCTGCGTTGCAAGTGGACAGATTTATCAATGTTAAACTTGAATTTATGGCCACACACAAGGCGTATTAGGTGACAACACAGTCATTAGAAGCATGCTGGCAATGGCTGGTGGGTTAAAGTTCGTGAGGCAAAAATGATAAATGTGTCTTAGTGTGACAATTAAATTTTTAAAATGAAATCGTTAATTGACGCATAAAATAATTTAAAGAAATAGAAATAAAAAGTAAAATAGTTTTCAATAAACGTGCCATATCACCCTTCACCCTTTTTTGGAGAGGCTGCTATAATTAGCTTTGATTGTGGGCACTCTCCACATATAAACAAATGTACATAAATATTAAATATTTTCTTTTATACTGTTATAAAGCGTTTGCAACAATAAAATCAAGCGCTAATTGAAATTCATTCTCAAACAAATTGTGAGCGTTTAATTTATATGTGAATGTTTTCAGCACTCAACACTTATGTATCAATTCTCGCGCCTAACTCTGGAATTCGCAGAGTCTCTTAAAAATAATTCACACACAATGCTGCTTCTAGTGTGATTTTTTAGTATTATTTGCGCATCCAAGTTTCGCTTAATTTGTTTTGATAAGCTTTGCGAATTCGACTTTGAAGCAGCTCAAAGTTGGCACTGCAAATTATATTTGATTTAGTATCGCTCTAAGCTTGAAAGAGGCAACTAAACCGGTTTTATATATTTTTTCTGTGTTTGAATTTCCCAAATTTGTCAATTAAATACGCTTAACTGAGAAAAATATGTGTAAAATTTTGCTTTTGCTTTGCATTTCGATGGGTTTGAACGAGAATATGTTCGTTGAGCCGGCAACAATACCTGAGAGCCATAATGAAGTTTGGGGTGCACGTAGCTCAGGTGACGTACTCATTAAGCGTGAAATAGTGAAAGAGACTTTTAAACCGTTGCGCGTGGTGTCGAGTGACTATGAATTCAGACAAAAGGTAGGTTAATGCATATACAATTAGTGGTTTATTTATAGCTAAATTCGTTTGTTGTTTTAACCAATTTTCTGTCTTCACTCTATTTCTGCTATTCACATCCATTTGGTTTTCTTAAAATTGTTATTTGATAAAAATACAAATAAAATAAAATATTTGCAATTTCCATAAATGTTTCAAGTGTTTAGTTACTTCTGTTTCTGTTTATCAATGAGATTCTGTTTTCACATACAAATGTTTCTACTTCGTATGTGTTAATTGAAATCTATGTATTTTATTCAAACTAGTTTGAAAAATTATATTTCCTTAATTTCTGTTTCTGTTCATTTTCTGTTTCAACTTTTCTAGTTTCTGTTTCTGTTTTGATTTAAATTAAAAAATTTTTACTAAATATGTCTTTATCTTTTTTAGGCTGATAGTATTGTCCATCCCCGTACGATTACCCAAATTGTGGTCACAGACATCTATACTGATGGCGATGGTGGCTATGCATCATTGAAAAGCGGTGGACCAGGAATGGATTTTGCAGTTATACATTTAAAAAGCCAGCGTGGTCATGGTTATCACTTTACTCTTGATTTCTATGGACAGTGAACGAAATTTCGATTATGTAATAAAAAAATATGTATTTTACAATAGTTTTGAGATGACTTTTAATAGAACATCTACATATTAAAACTGTTGGGACGAGATTAATTTTATAATATTAAATAAGAAATCAAAATATATATTTGCGTTGATATAGCGCACGAAATTGATAAAAATATATGAATGAAACATTATTTTATTGTAAAAGTTTTAATAATCTTAAATGCGTATATCGTGACACTATCATTAGTGCATGTTTATGAGTTTAATGGTTTTCTTTGCATCACTTCTCTTGTCACATATTCCACTTAACAAAAGTGGTTAACTTTCTTTGGTTCTAACAGTTGTAAGCACCTAACAGTAATATAAATAGCTGACAAATTAGAAGTCTGGAGAGAAGGCATTCTTCATCATACGAAATATAGGAGCTGTCGTCTTTACTTATTCGTGGAAGTCAATATTCACTAACGGGGTGTCTCTAAAAGTTATCAAATCCTCTTCGTCTTATGAAATAATCGCTTTTCCAGAAATTGATGTACAAACTCTTTTGTCTCATCAAATCGTCAAGGAAGCGGAGGCACTACCTTATTTTAATATTGACCAGAAAGTGATCAACAATCTCTTTTGTCTTTCCGTCAATATTTTGTCTTGATAAGGTCATTATAGTGATCTACAAACTCTGTTGTCCTGAAAGAGCTTTACAATATCCGTTTTCATTTCGTCGAAGGTGCGAAATGAATACCCCATTTTGATATCGTTTAGAAAGTGATCTACCAACTCTATTGTCCCTTTGTCTATAAGCCGAAAACAATGTTCCATCTGGATTATGTCATAAAATTGATGTAAAAACTATTTGGTCTCTTCGAAGCAGATGCCTATATGAAATTGTTGATATTGTCCTAAAAGTGATATATGATCTCTATTGTGCCTTCATCGACGAAAAAAACATCTCTGAAACTAGATCAAGTATAATCAGATGAGACATTAAATAATTATGACCGACCATGTAAGCTGTATTATGTATACAGACCTTTTGTATGTTTCAGGAAGATTTATAGCCTGTCTAACAACACGATAACAGAAGGATCTTACTAAACTTGGAATCCAAACTTTTGTAGAAGAATATCATAGATTTATTTCTTTGACTATGTGGTAATACTATTGCATATTCTTGAGAACATAGTTAGTTTTTGAACTACAATTGTCACATAAAGCTGACTAAATACTAAAAGCATCACGAGTTCGAAAGCAACACATACCAATCAGAAGATAAGATACTCGTACGAAAGAAATAACTAATATATATTTTTCCAAACGCTGTTATGCAACATTTCAATGTCTCGCCTTGTGCAACAAAACCCCAAATAGTTACACTTTTTCGCAACATCCACGCTGTAGCGAGATAGTAGATGTGGTAAGATGGTGTAATAAACGATAAATGGGTTATTGGGTCATATTGCCAACAGTCATAAATATCTAACAAAAGTTCTAGAAATGCTTACAACCATAAGTATCAGGAACGAACTTTTTTGGTATAAAATGTGCAGCATTTAGTGGCAAATGACACAGTTGACAGGTAAAGGCAAAAAGAGCAACATCAACAAATCGCTGGTGTTTTAGTGCAATTAGTAAGGTGCGGGCGACGTAATTTTAAATAACACGAATTAATTTTGAATTTTTTTTACTTTTGAAGTATTTCGCTTTTACAAAATGAAAGCAGTTTTTGCTTTTTTAATATTTTCGGCCTCCATATTCACCTATACGAATGCCGTTGACCAAGTGCTTGGTGTAATTACGCCAACTGATTCAATACTGGCATTGACTACAGTGCAAAGACGCTTTCGTTTGGGCCAAGTGGTGACGGCTACCTATACATTTACGGTAAGCATTAAAATTTGATTTAAATGGCACAATTTTTCTTCCAAAATGTGAATATTATACCATAAACAGAGTATATTAAGATTTATACGCAAAAGGAATCGCCAGGGACCTCACTAAGTGTATATATAAATGGTCAGCGTGACGAGCTAAGACGATTTGGTTATGAAGAACTGTGTGTCCGTCTGATCTTCCGTATAAATGTTTACGATCTCGTTCCTCATTTTTTGAGATATCGAATTGAAATTTTGCACTCGATATTGCACCACTATAGCTTATGACTAAATTGTTTGTAAGGACAGCCTTTAATTGTACGGAATCTTTTGTATTTGTAGAGGGTACTGTAGGTTTGGTGCAACCGAAATTAACGTTTTTTATGGTTTAAGCTATAAATTTGATTTTTTACCGTTAGTTTTGTGTAAGGCAGAATTTTATTTTAATTTTAATTTCATAAGTTTAATTATATT